>NW_024081372.1:680006-845171 GCF_003009895.1 Hyaena hyaena
AATAAACTATTTGTAAAAAAAAAAAACAAGAAATCTCTTTTAAATTTATTCTCACATATATAGTATATATAGATTGAGAAATATAATAAGAATTCTTACAGATAATCATCTTGGAGCTTTCCTCGTTTTCTACTCTAAAGGCTTCCATGATTTGAACATGGAAGTAAAATGAAAAAGAGAATCTGCATCTCTAATATATGAATACTTAATATTAACTTCATTATTAATCCACATTACTGTATTAGTACAGAATGTGAAGTATGAAGAAACTAAAAAATTAGAAATAAAATTTCAATGTTGCTATTCTGTTGGAGGCCGTGCCAGCTCCAACAGGTCCAGGGGTCCCTGAAGGATGGACAGTGTCGGCGAAAGAGAATGAGAGAGCCCCGAGATCCTTTCTGATCACCAGGCAGGCATCTCTGTCCTGTCGGTTTTGGTGTCTTTATTTATAGGTCAAATGTTAACATGGCATGAGGAAATGGAATTTTTACAATGGATAGCTCTTTGTGATAAGATGTTTTTGGAAAATGTGCAGAAACGGGTTTTACAGAAGTCTTGCAGAACTGCCCCAATTATAGTGAGGTTGAGTAACTAAGAAAATAACAATGTGTTCACATTTTAATAACACTAAGATTAAGTCATAGGTTTGTAGATACTCTTATCCATCCTCATCACAGCTGCCAGGGTAAGGGAAGGTGTTTGTGCAATGTAGGCCTTAGGGAAGGGGCTGCTATACACCATCAGTTAGCAAAGGTGTAAGTACTAACTTATCTTCTGTCCTTCTCTCTAGGTTAGGCTCTTTTCTCCAGGCAAGTCTTGATTTTCCAGTTATATGCTTTATTGCACCGGAGAGCCAACCATACCTTTAAAGAGTTTAGCTTATTTCTCAATACGTAGAATAGCCTCTTTGAGTGCATTTACCTTTGTGTCTACTTTCATGATTTCTTGAATAGCTAGGGCATGAGAGACATTTTTGGTTAGTTGATTTACATGTTGAGCTGTATGAACATCTTGGACTAACGCAACAGTAGAAACAGAATTGTACATGTAAAGGTCAGTCTTTTATGACTAGGGGTCATTAGCCTGTTCCTAGCTCAAGGGAAAGTATGGAGGGAAACAGGACCTTCTGGAGACACGATGTCTGGTCCCATAATCAAAAGAAGAAGTTCCCACAATAAGTTCCTTCACAAGGTGCAATCATCATACCAGGGCCAGAATAAGGGGACAAGTCACTCCCGATATTGATCAGCAAGGTACCTTAGGGGTCAGTGCTCAAGCAGAAATAATTGAGTGGGGGTGGATATCGGTCATCATCTGATTGGCAAGAGACCATGCAAACTTGCTTTAACCTCACCAGGAGTTTTCTCGACTAGTGGGCTCAGAATGGCTCCCAACACTATTCTGTTCCCAACAGACCACTGTGTATACCTGTTGGGAAGTGTGCAACAACCTGTTCTGGGGACTTCTGGTCTATTCCTAATGTCAAAGTGTTATTCAGTGGAATATGGGTCAGTACCAAAGCAGCCTACTCTGGGGAGTAATATACTAAAATACTGTCAGAGGTCTGAAAAGGAGAGTTAACCCTCCCTTATCTTCTAAGATGGAAGTGTTGTTGAATTGACTCTTAATGTGAGTATAATAGATTCTCTAGTGTTTTATAAATGTGGCCTCCATATTCCATTCCAATCTTCTCACTCTATGGTCAACACTCCAATAATTGGACAGTTTACACCTCTGAAACAGTCATGTCCCAGTTGTTAGCATAAAAAGTAGTAATGACCACCCTTGGGCCAACTTACTGCATAATAACTATATGAGTATAATAATTCTCTCAATAGGATATAAGAGCTGTCAGTTGAAAAGTAAAGATTTTCAGTTGTATACTTTGATTTCTTTGGCTAAAGAACATTTTCCCTATTTGGTTAGATTTATTTTGCAGTCCTAGCCAAGGTTTGAGTCCCTACTTGTTAGGGCACCCTGAGGGTAAATTCCTAATTAAAATAAACATTATAAGGTCATAGTCATCTCAGATTTCCAGTGAGTACACTTGAGAGCATATTTTTGTATGTGTCCTACGCAGTGTTTTTTTGAAATCAATACCCATATGATTCTGATTCAGTATTCTGGTTTTCTAACAATATCCCAGATAACATAAATGCTATTGTCCCATGAGCACAGTTTGAGTAGCAAGGTTCTAAGCAGTGTTTAACAGCAGCGTTTGCATTTACTCAGTAGGGGACTATGTAGACAGGTGTACATGTGGTGGCATTTATCATCCAGTAAAGGCAGAAATGGTAGAATTTCAAAAGGATTAATGTCTCATTATGAATTGAGAAACTGATGAAGTATGAATCCCAGTCTGAATGAAATCTTAGGAGGGCACTTTGGGGATGAGCACTGAGTGTTATGTAGAAACTAATTTGACAATAAACTATTTGTAAAAAAAAAAAAAAAAAAAAGTTAAGCTCAAAAAAAAAAAAAAAAGAAATTGATCAAATAAATAACCAGGGTAGGAACCAGGAGAAATAAGATTATTTTAATGAGTACCCATTGAAGTATAATATGTCTGTTTTCAAAAATTTTTGTCTAATTTGAGTCATCAGAATAAAAAATGCTAAGTTAAATCTTCTTTTTCAAACAGTATGTAAGTTATCACAGAAAAGAAATTTTTGGCAACTTCTTATAGATTTTAGCTTCTCTACCACTACTCTAGCAACTCATCAAATACTTTAAATATATTTGAATTGATTAGTCTGCTTAATTATGTATAATGCCTAGATTTATTTTCATATGGAGTTAAATGGGGATTTCAGGAGTTGTAAGGAAAGCATACATATTTATAACTAGATCAATATTCAAAAAGTGGGTATCATTTATTATTATGCCCTATAGCAGAAGTTGGCAAATTATGATCCATGAGACTATTCCAACCTGCAGCCTGAAGCCTGCTTTTATAAATAAAGTTTTATTGGGACACAGCCATGCCAATTTATTTACATTTTCTCTATAGCTGCTTTCCCACTACAATGGAAGAGTTAAATACTTTCATCAATGATCATATGGCCTGCAAAGCCTAAAATATTTACTATGTGGGCATTTACCCCTCCCCCAAAAAAGTTAGCTTAACTCTGCTCCAAATTCATATAAAACATTATCAAATAATAAAATACACTCCCTGTATTAACTATTCTAAAATACTCTCTATATATGAGAGAATTCAAGAGATAATAATGTAAGTGTAATTACAACATATATTTAGTGTGAGGTACTATTTAAGTGCCTATGCCAATTTGTAGTCCTTGAAGAGTCTGGATTATATGCCAGTGTTATATATTTCTGTCTAGTGAGACCATGCTTTTATTTTTCTTCTTATGAGTCTGCCCAAAAGAGAGCCAATAGTTTCAATTACTTGTCACATTAAATAAGAAATGAGGCACTTTAAATACAAAAGAACTTGATTCAATGGGACTATAGGTGTCACCCAAGAGAAAATGTACTTTGTGGCAATTTCATAACCATGTCAGTATTTCATCTGACAGTATAGATCCATTGTTTATAGCCTCAAATGGAATCTATGCGTTGAAATTTTGGTTCTGAGATAACAAAAGATAAAAGTCTTTGACCTCAGTATTTGCTTTGTTTTAGTCTTTTATATAATTTGTGCAAAACTAAATGGCCTACAGTAGAAAACAAATCCATAATGTTTGGTAATGAAGATCTAGACTAACTGTGACTCCTTCAGCAGCTATACATAATACTAGCACTTAGTGTACATGTCAGGCATAATGTATAATTAGTATTAAAAGCTATTATAGCTATATCATTTACTCATGTCCTCAATTTCCTTATATGTAAAAAGCTAAGTCCAAACTAGAGCAGTTATTGGTAGCTCTGCTGTGTGTTAGAATTTTCCAGGAAGCTTTAAAATAACAATAATGCCCTGGATCCACTTGTACTAATTAAATCAGAAGGTGGGCAGGAGGCGGAACAGGCACTCCCACTGCCCATCAAGGCTCCCCTCCCATCTCCCAGCACATCTCCAGCCCTCCCTACCATCTCTGAGGCCCTGGGGCCACCGGCATCCGTGGCCCTGGAGCCATCACTGCTGTCTGGAGTGGTGCAGGCCCTGCGAGGCTGCCTCCTGCCCAGCCTTCGGCCCCCAGGACCAACCCGGACCCCCCCTGAACCCCACACAACAGTCCTGTCCCCAGAGGACGAGGACGATGTGCTTCTGGTGCCACTGGCTGAGCCGGAGTCTGGGTGGTTGAAGCGGAGGATGAGCCCCTGCTTGCCTGAGGTGACCTAGCTCCCTTGGGGACTCTGGTCGCAGCAACAACAACCCTTTAGAGGGCAACTCAGCTTCCCTTTCGCTACTTCCCTCCCTGACCCTCTGTCTAAGGGGACTTGGCAGGCCTCCTGGGACCCTCTGTAGCTGCTGTAAAATTAGGTCCCTCAGGCAGGGAAGTGGTTCTCACAGAGCTCCGTCCGCACATACCAGAGAGCACGGTTTCTCCGCCACCACCACTCAGGTGGCTGTTTGTAAAAAGCAAATTTCTTAAAGGGTCATAGGCCCGGACTCTCCATCCTTACCAAACCTGTACCCAAAAGTGGGCCTTTCAGCACCAGAATGTCAATTGGCTGGAGATCTCCAGGGAAGGATCTGGGCAGGGCCTGAGGTTTTACCGACTGTGATCCTTCCTACAGGGCCTGGTTTATAAAAAGAGCACAGAAAATGCTTTTGTCCCATAGCTAGGGCATTGCCCAGCAACTCAATGTTGAAAATTTTAAAAGCAGAAATTTTTAAAAAATCAGAAAATGAGTAGTTTTAATAAGATAGAGTTTAGAATTATTAGGCTACCTTATAAATAGTGTCCAGTTTTTCGCTGGTGATGTCAAACACGTGATAACATTGCTCCTCTGATTTCTATCAGGATGCTAAGAGAAAACTATGGCAGGAATTTGGCAGTAAAATAAAGTCTCAAGGGTTGCCTACCGCCATTTCCCTTCACTGGTAATATAAATAGACAAGAGAGGAGCACACACATTTATGGTTACATCAAATAGAACAATATGACTGAGTTTACATGAGCAATTTCACAAGCACAGTTTCTTCAGCAGAATTAAGTGTGCATGTTATTTGTTTTGTTTTGTTTTGTTTCGACCAGTAGATTTTATTTTTAAAAAATCAAGATTTCCCAATTTTTTTGAAAAATCTACTAACATCATATCTGAAATTCCACATGACAAGGCCACATAGAGTAGCATCTATTCTTTTTAGAATGGGCATAAACTACTCAAATCAACTATTTCCACCATTGTTTTTCATCCTTTTGATATCACAGGAGAGTGACATTTGCCACTCACTGTTGTCCTCATTCTGTTGCTCTTCTTATACTATAGAAATATTATCTGTATCTATGTCTTTGTCAAAAAGGAAAGACAAAAGATCCATAGACTCTAGATTTTAAAAATAGGAATAAACATATTTATTTGTAGCCCATCTTACTCCTTTAGATTACTTACAAGTATATAATAGATATTAGAATTTTTGACTGAGCCAAAGGCAAAAATATATTCTTGTCCTAATATTTCTTTGCTTTGAGATTAAGAATTTTTCCTGATGACAAATTCAGAGTGGCTAATAGTCACCAAATATTTAGGATGGCAAACTCCAAGCTTTCTAAAGACCATATGTGTACACACACTTATTTGTGTGTTGAGCAACTGAAACAAGCGTTAGATACTATGCCTTTACTCAATCATGTCATTTAATCTTAAAAATTAGGTAATATTGTTTCACTGTTTTAATAATGTGAAAACTGAGGGTCCAAAGAAAAGTAATTAGGTCATATAGTTGTTACTTTAGGTAACTTGTAGTAGTACTGTGGTTTATGCTACTTCACATCCTCTTAAACTCTGGATAATGCTTCCTCCATAACTTAAGAGGCTAACTTGTTTCACCAAGTTGAAACAGATGCAATATTTTCAAAATTGATGTGCTATGGTGTGGTATTAATATGTTAAAATGTCTTTCTTTACTGTAAACTTAAGCATTCCATGCATTATTATTTGCCAAGTTAGTAGTTCTCTTGTTACCTGGAAGAGGTCAGGGTCACCTCTGAAGACTTGAGACTCAAAAGTCTGGCTTTGAATCTCAATGTACTTTCTCACTTCTTTTGAGACACCTAAAATATGCCATTACATTATTCTTATAATTACTTTGTTGTCTTTCCCACAATTTTAAGAATAATTTCCTTGAGGACGTTTAAAAATTTTTGTCTGCCTTTGTGTCTTGAAGAGTATTGAATTTAATTGAATATTGGATCTACTAGTAGTAGTTAATGTGGAGGGCATATGTGAGCTCTCTGAGAAATTAAAAGTAAAAAATTAAAAGGTTTGCATATGAGCTGGTGGTGAGAAGACTCTCCTTTAAGCCGGCAGAAATGAAGACCTCCTTGTTTATTTTGTTTTGCTTGCTACACATCTTTCCTAATTAGAAATGTTTGTCTGAATTACTTTGAGTTCTACAGGCTGAGTGGCTTTGATGGGGCTATGCAAAACTTCCAGGGATAAGCTTTTAAGATTTGAGTTCAGTAGTGGAATGGGAAGAAAGTTCTGGCTATTGACAATTTCCAATGGAGTTCACTCTGTCTGTTTTACAAGCATGCAGCGGGTATCTACAAATTTTAAAATTCAGTTACATATGATTTTAAAATTACAGTTCAGTTGATAGGTTTCTGAATAGACTTCTCAGCCTGCTGTATTGTAAAGTCTTTATTTTGTTAGCATGTTACTTGGCTTCAGTCTTCAAAGAGCAAGAAAGCAAATAAAAGTTTCTTAAATTCCTGACATACTAGCAAAAGAGTTTGGACATTTATCTCCATTTGACGGATAGATCTTGCTCTGTAATTATAGAAACAGTATTGTAATGTTGCTCAAAGGATCCTTAGCAAGAATAAAGCAAAACAATTATTTGATGTGGGGGGAGGGTGTCAGAAGACATGATTTAATTATCTTCTCATCTCTAGGTCATAGCCAGACTTGGAATTTTGGCTGCAGAATGAGTATGGAACATGGCTTTGTGCTATGATCTCTAGTGAGTTCTTGATACTTGAAATCTGTCCATGAGAATCTTTTCCTGAGGGTCAGCATTAAAAATATCTCATAAAGGGAAATAGTTGCAAGGTGGTGTCACTGTTATTTGACACACTCCTAAACACTTAGTATTGTAGCCTATAGAAATTTACCTTCCAGAGAGCATGCATTCAAGGTTTGCTTTTGTAATCTGAGTTTAGATCCCTCAGGCACTCAGCGTGTTGGCAATCCCCTGTAAAACGATACCAGCAGGGGACAAAGTGAAGTAAAGCGGATTGTATCTGACAGAGCTCCTTAAATAAGTTGTTCAATTGACAGGGGAGGTAGGATGCCTTCTCAGGGTGATTAATTCAAATGATCTAAAGTAGCTGATGTGTACTTTTAAATCATTGGTTTCTTATTATTTTCCTGAAGAACAGTACAAAATGCATTCTAGAAAAAGAAGTATTTCTTAAAGTTTAAACATTTGAAGTCCTATATTATGAAATAGTTTACCTAAAAGTAGTTGTTCTCAAAATAAAGTGCACAGGAGAATCGTCAGGGGTGCTTGTTCTTTGATGTTGATTTTCTGGGTCCCATTATGGAAATTCTGCTTCTGGGCTGTAGCCTAGGGAATTAGATTTTTAACAAGCACTTCAGGTATTCATGATGCAGATAATTTAGGGTTAGGTGTTAACAAGAGGAAACTGGAAGAAAAGATGTAAATGTGGTCTCTAATTGAGCCTTTTCCTCTACTTACCTATATATACAGATTAACCTTTGGTCAGGAAGTTAGAGCAGATAATAGAGAAGCAGAAAAATGTCAGCTAAGGTATTTGGGGGTAAATAAGAGAACTAGAGCTCCTGGTTGGAAGGTTCCCTGGAAAGTAGCCTTCAAAACGTTAAAGGGAAAATTACCAAAATATTGGCCTGCACCTCTCTCTGTCCATGATTGTTTCGAGCATTCTGTTTTCAAGTAAGTATAAAATTTTTCCTACTCTCTTTAAGAAACAATCTGTTAAAGTGCTCTTTCAATTAGACTCTCAAAATAATGTAAATTGAATAAAAACAAAACAAAACAACACAAAACATTGATTTAAAAAAAGGCTTAATCATGTTTAGATTTAGACTCTGGAAAATCAAAACACTTGTTTGTATGTCGTAAATTTTGCATTTCTGATCCTCTGTAAGCTTCATAGACATTTGTACTGTTGTCACAGAAAATAAATTATGAATAAAGTGTAATACATTGAAGTTTACTTTAATAAGGAAACACTTTCCAAATCATACTGTATATACCATATACATTTCCAAAATGTTTTTACATTATTTAAAGTCTTGAACTTCAATAACTGAATGTTTCTACTTCTGACCCCACTGACAATATTTCTGCATCACTCCTTATAACTTTAATTTGTAATGCATTAACACTGTCTATATTAAACATGGAGTCTTGATGCTCAAAACTAATATCACTTTGAGAAAATGCCACCTTTTTATGTATCTCCTAATTATAACTCTACTTTCAGTGCTGAATGGTTTGAAGAGAAAAATATATGCTCATAAATTTAAAATAAGAAAAATTCAGGGGCTCCTGGGTGGCTTAGTCGGTTAAGCGTCTGACTTTCGCTTAGGTCATGATCTCGCAGTTCGTGAGTTTGAGCCCTGCATCGGGCTCTGTGCTGACTTCCAGCTCAGAGCCTGGAGCCTGTTTCAGTCTGTGACTCCCTCTCTCTCTCACCCTCCCCTGCTCACGCTGTCTCTCTCTCTCTCTCCTAGAAATAAAAAAAAAAAAAAATTAAAAAAAAGAAAAATTCAGTGATTTTGAGGAAAGAAAAATAATTTTTTAAATATTCAAGTTATTTTTTTCTTTTTTGCCAATGCTGTAATTAAAACTAAAAAGAATGTAAGAGAAGGGGAGGTTGAACTATGAATTAAGTTAATGGCTATGATAGCTTTTTTGATGTGTTAAACTCGCTAGGCTACAGTCTCTAGTCTTTTAATCTCAGGTTTTGTGTATTGATGAAAAATAATTTTTCAGATTCAATGAAAATCCTAAACAGTTTAATTTTTGTAAGAGGAATTATTTTAGATTATTTGGGTGTGTCCTCCTTTCTCCTTTGGAAAGCCTTGAAAAGGGTGTGACTTTCCCAAGGAAGAAGAAATTCCATCTGTGGATAATACCTCTGGTCTGTGCTAGTGGAGTGCCTTGTTATTCACAACCTTCCCTCCTGACTACCTGCTCTACTGATTTTCCATTTGCTTAGGTACCCCTCATAATTACATAAGGCAATTCTTGCAGTGAATCTCAGAATATCAATCTTAATAATAAATCCATACAATTTAATATAAATAATAAATAAATCTGTGTCTAAGTGTGTGTGGATGTCTGTGTGCAAGGCAGTATTGGTATCAGACTAGCAGAAAAAAATCCTCAACAAAATTTCAGTACCCTAAACGATATAAAGTGGCTTTACTTGAGAATAACTAGTCAAGATTGATATCTTTATTTTTTTAATGTTTGTTTATTTTTGAGAGAGAGAGACAGAGAGTGAGCAGGGGAGGGACAGAGAGAGGAAGACACAGAATCCGCAGCAGGTTCCAGGCTCTGAGCTGTCCGCACAGAGCCTGATGTGGGGCTCGAACCCACAAACTGTAATATCATGACCTGAGAAGAAGTCAGACACTCAACCGACTGAGCCACCCAGGTTCCCTGAGATTGATATCTTTAAATAGGGCTACTTACATGGATTTTAATTGACTTGATAATTTATATTACTATTTTTTAATTATGGCAATTCTAGGATAAACTCTTTAGATAGTGTGTTGTTTTAGATTAAATAAAGGTATATATAACTGAATGGAAACTTTAATTAACTTTTGGATATATCCTTATTCCCATAGAAAACTGGGGGAATCCTAAGGTATTCTATTAAAATAATACCAGCAGCATTTGTGGTAAGATTCATCTATAAAAAATTAATTTTTGTTTCTCATTGAACCATTATTAGTAATATTATATCTAAAAATATATATTTAATTGTGATATTATTCAGCAATAGTTTTTGGGAAAAAACAAAACTGTCATAGTTAAAATTTTTAAAGGAATAAAAATGGCATTACAGTGATCCTTGTACCTATGAGATAACTACCTCAGTTACAGAGAATCACATGTTTTCTGTGATGTATGTTGCTGATGGTACATCACAGGAATTAACTGCTAATTCTATATAACCCACATCAATTTATCAAGAAATCTACCATTGCACTAATTAGACTAACTACATTTTTCCCTCTTAAAACTCAATAAATAGTTTTACTGCATAGTTCTCCAAAACATGAGAAGCATCCTTATAAGATATGCCAATTTTTTTCTTCTTAAGGTCCTTCCAATTTTGTGTTTTTATATAGAGGTAATATAGCCACACAATGTGCACATTAGAAAAAGGGGATAGTTTGCCATCGAGAAATGGTTTTGTATCCTATTTTGACGATTTAACATTCCATAGTTCCTAATATCTAAAATCTCCTTATAATCTTTAACAATAATATGCTCATCAAAGTACAGATATCCCAAGAGGAATCAGAGATAATATCTTCCAACTATAATGGGGCATACAAAAAACTTTTATTCCATAACAATCATTACAAATGAAAGTGTTGCTGAAATATAAGCTCAGAAAAAGGACCTTAACTTGCTGGATGCAATGTTGCTGTACAATAACATTTCTTCAGCTATTTGCTAAAACAATGTGGTATTTGCTTTGTAGCTAATACTTTCAGCTGTGTTTGCATAAATGATTCATGGCCAATCAAAAACAAGTCATATACTTACAGTTCATTAAGTAAGAAAGTGCTTAAACACACACATGCACACACTCACATAAGTAACACTAAAACAATAAAGTATGAGAGAATATGTAAAGGATATGGGGACCAAGGTATTATCCAGAATGAGCTCCCATTCGTCCAAGTTTGAATGATATAGGCAACAAAATTAATAATGAAAGTATTAGATTATAACCCAAAGAATGAAATAAATACCCATGAGTCCATAATGATATAAATAATACTGAAAGAAAGAAAGAAAGAAAGAAAGAAAGAAAGAAAGAAAGAAAGAAAGAAAAAGAAAGAAGATATCTTTCTTACAGAAGAATTCCAAATAATAAATGTAAAGGGATAAAGGAATTAGGAAATCACCAATAGAGTAACACAGCAATAGTTGCTGTAGACAAGATTAGTAGAGTAAACTTTAAGGTACATACGGGAAGGGAAAACAGAAACTTTATAAGAAGCTTGCTGGACACTACTTGATTCAAATGATCAAAGCTACCTTTTTTTAGTAAGTCATGTTAATATCATGTATCCTGTGCTATGATGAAATGAAGGCATTTCACCTTTGTAAAAAAAAAAAAAAAAAAACCCTGCAAATTTATAACTCCAGTTTAAGTAAGGGAAAATGTCAGATCTCAATTGAGGTAGATCGTATAATTTGATTTGTACTCTTCAAAAGTGTCAAAGTCATGAAGTGTATCCAAAATATATAAATAACTTATAAAACTCAACACCAAAACCCCCCACAAATAACCCAATTAAAAATGGGCAGAAGACGTGAACAGACATTTTTCCAAAGAAGACATATGAATGGCCAGAGAGACACAAGAAAATATGCTCAATGTCACTAATCATCAGGGAAATACAAACCTAAAGCACAAGGGAATGGCACTTCACACCTGGCAGAATGACTAAAATTTAAAAAAAAAAACAAGTGTTAATGAGGATGTGGAGAAAAAGGAACCCTCTTGTATTGTTGGTGGGAATGCAAACTGGTGCAGCTACTATGGAAAACAGCATGGAGCTTCCTCAAAGCATTAAAAATAGAACTACTCTGGGGTGCCTGGGTGGCTTAGTCGGTTAAGCGACCGACTTTCACTTAGGTCATGATCTCACGGTTCGTGGGTTCGAGCCCCGCGTCGGGCTCTGTGCTGACTGCCAGCTCAGAGCCTGGAGCCTGTTTCAGTCTGTGACTCCCTCTCTCTCTGACCCTCCCCTGCTCACACTGTCTCTCTCTCTCTCTCTCTCCTAGAAATAAATAAAAAACATTTAAAAAATTAAAAAAAAATAGAACTACTCTATGATCCAATCATTGTACTACTGGGTATTTACTCAAAAAATACAAAAATACTGATTCAAGGGGATACACACACGACTATGTTTCATTATTTAAAATAGCCAACATTATTTAAAATAGCCAAATTATGGAACCAGCTGTGTCCATCTGGAGATGAATAGATAAAGAAATGGACTGTGTGTGTATATATATGTATAGAACATTATTCATCCATAAACATATGAAATCTTAACATTTGCAAAAACATGGATGGAGCTAAAGAGTATAATGCTAAGCAAAATAAATTAGAGAAAGACAAGTATCATATCATTTTATTCATATATGGAATTTAAGAAACAAAAAATGAGCAAAGGGAAAAAGAGAGAGAGAGACAAACCATAAAAATAAGACTCTTATCTATAGAGAACAAATAAATAGTTTCCAAAGGGCAGTGGTAGGGTAAAATATGTGATGGGGATGAAGGAGTGCACGTGTCATGATGAGCCACAGGTGATGTGGGAATTGTTGAATCACTGTATTGCATACCTGAAACTAATATAGCATGATATGTTAACTATACTGGAATTTAAAACAAAATAAAAATAAAAAAGAGGTACCCTGCAAATATTAATTATGCTATTTATACTTTCCTAATTATTGCTCTTGTCAATTATATCAGTTTTTAAATGCGGAAGCATACTTAACATCCTGTACATTTACATATCAGATGATTCTGTACCAAAAAAGAGTGAATTATGTGACAGTAGCACCCAACATAATTATAGTGATACAAAGTATAAAGCTGATGGTTGGCTTACGTTTTTATATCCATCCCACCATTTGAGAATTTAGAAACCGAAAAGGGCTGCCACTTTTTACATGTAGCACACTTGCCTATGAGGTATCAAAGTCATATACTGTAATTCACTAAAACTGGTTCTAATCAGCTAATATTGAATAACAACTGTGAATTTGAAGTGACCCACATTTGATGTTGGTAATGACCACAAACCTCAAGTAACACACATATGACAGACTCTCACTGGATTGGATTTGACTGAAGACTTTCCTGACCAAAGACAATGAATTTCATCTTAATCAATGTCCTATGGACATATTGATTTGTTCTACCTTATCTAGGGTGCATCCATGTTAGCAGAATCAGAATGAACTTACCCTTTTAAATACATGAAGGAGCCACTCTATACATTTTTTCACCAATGTGACCTCTTTTTTAACAAGCAAAAATTCAGAGCACATTTTGTTGATCAATATATTAGTGTTTACTGATCAATGTATGCCTTTTTTTAACAATATAGACTGTTGAAAGGTTATAATTATAAATATATCTTAAATAATAATATTCTAAAAATTGATTTAGCAATTTAAGTGATTGTTTTTTCCTTTTGCTAATTTGCATGTTTCCATCTGAACAGTATTTTGAGTATTTTTTAAGTTAGAATTTTAAAGGAAACATTTATTTATGCTTTTTTCTTCATATTATCAGTAAGTGGTTAAATTTAATGTTTTTACTCCTTAGTTTCATAGGTTGTTGACAGTTTATATTGAGGTCCTTACAAATTATAGGAATCTGCCTTTTTTCTCATTTATGTGTGTATTCATCTCCAAAGTCATATATGCTATGGTTTTAGGGAAACCATGGATATGGTAACATTTTCTCAAACTGCCTGGTGGGATATTATTTTTCTGTTGTTCATAAATTAATATAAATGATCAAATTAAAGATGAAATCTCCTCAATTACAGCAGAATAGTAATTCTCAAGTATGTTCAGGAAACATTAATTTCTTTAAATTTAGGTAAGTGTTAGACTTGACAATAAAACAAGAAAAACAAACAAAAACCAAACTTTTCTGATCTAATAGGATTGGGAGGTGCTGGGTTCAACAAAGTTTAATAGTTTTCTGAACTGAATTAATTTCTCTGACCACTTCAAATAGTTAACGTTCACTATGAATCTCTAAAATGGAAAATGTAAATATATTATTTCTGAAACTTTTTTCACTTCAGAAGAAACACTGTAAGGAATTTTATGGTCAAGTAATAGACATATGTAGGATTTTGATGTATATTGTAAAAAAAAAAAAAAAAAACTAATTGCCAAAGATAAGTACCATTGGAAAAGACCATTGATATGGGAAGCTCTGTCAGCTCAGTCCCCTTGACTCTAATTTATTATAATATTCTCAGTGAAACTTTTGCCGATCAGGTTTCTCTCTATGATTTTCCTCTAGGGCCGTCATCCATTTTTTTTTTATGTTTATTTTATTTCTGAGAAAGATTGACAGAGTGGGAGCAGGGGAGGGGCGGAGAGAGTGAGGGAGACAGAATTTGAAGCAGGATCCAGGCTCTGAGCTGTCAGCACAGAGCTCAATGTGGGGCTTAAACTTCTGAACCACTAGATTGTGACCTGAGCAGGAATTCAGAAGATTAACCAACTGAACCACCCAGGAGTTCCTAGGGCAGTCATCTTATCTGAGTGTGAAGTCAACCAACCAAACCCCTATAAGATAGGGATATTTGCATTATCTCTGGGTCATACATAAAGTGTATTTTTCTTTTCTTTAGCTTTGGAAATTCTATTTATGCCTTCTCTACATCTAGGGAGTATCTAAGCTCTATCCTCACTACCCTCAAAACCCCTCATTCTTAGTAAAAGAAAAAAAATATCCTATTTACCATAACAATTGACAGTATGATGAGGAACAAGGTTAAGTACTAACGCTAACTAATTCTCAATATGTTCTAAATATTCTTAGTCCATGGATTCGATTGAGGAAGGCTTCATAGTTCAAGTTTGGGAACTGGAAGGAGTTCTACCCATTTCCATATGGAAGAAGCTCACTCCATCCTGTTTCCCACTGAATGAAATGAAACCTTGAACAATCTGCATGAAGCAGCAATCTGAGAAACTTGAGGTAAATATGTTAGCAGGAATACTAGGGAAAGACATCAGAATTTGAAGTACAATACTAAAAAATAAGTGGTGATTTTTTTTCCCCACACCTGCTCTGATCTTATCCAGGCCAGACTCAAAGGTAACCTGAAACTCAGAAGTGGTCACTGAATAATAGCAGAAAGAAGACTCAGAGAATTCCTCACTGTTCTAAGAGTCAAATAGAATGGAGAAAATTCTGTAGGATTTCCCCCTTCATCCATTTCTCTTAACCCACCCCCAAGAATTCTGCTGTGGTTGGTGAAGTGGTGGCAAGGTGAAGTCAGCATCTGCTGGAAGGTATCAAAACTCTGAAGGGGAATCTTCCTATCTATCCAGTAGAGTTGTGACCTTAAGATTCTTGGATTGCTCTTTTCTCTCTCTCTCTCCTTCTATTTTTAGTTCTATATGCAGCCTCATTTATAAGAAATGAGGAAGAATAGAAAATCCAAATCTCCAGCTTTCTGGCCAGAGGACTGGGAAGGGAAGCTTCAATGGAACCAGAAAATGTCACTGGTGAAGACTCAGGAGAACAATCTTATTATAGTTGTATAAAATCTCCCGAGTTTACCTCAGAATCTTGCATGCATGGATCTGACCCAAAAGAGTATAAAGATTTAGGCTTTAACAACTGAACTATATGGTAGATGACCACCTAAGACTGAGATTGACCACTAGTGGGCAATTTATTGGATTAGGTAGATCCAATTAATAGATAAACATATATATAAACATCTTGAAAACTGAATTGACATTAAAACCACACACTTCAGAAGGAAGGTTGGCACTTTCAGACTTAATCTAATCTGATAGATTCCCTGTTGTGATAAAAACACAAACAAAAAAAAATTATGATTTAAGCAAAGAATCTCATAACACAGCATCCAAGATTTCCATTTCAATTTAAAAAATGGTTGACATACAGACAACCAGGAAAACTTCAACTAACAAGAAAAAAGACATTCTAAGCTGCTTCCAATGTTGAAAATATCACTAAAGGACTTGAAGATATTTTATTATAACCATGCTAAAAGAAATAAGGGTAAACCCACTTAATATAAATGGAAAAATAGAAACTCTTAGCACAAAAATATATATCATAAAGATTAAATCAATAAAATTTGTAGAATTAAAAAATACATTTACAAGAATATAAAACTCACTAGATTAGTTCAATAGAAGAATAGAGATGATAGAATAAAGACTGAAGTTGAATATAAATAAGAGAAATTAGGAGACTGTGACAATACGAAAAAAATCAAACTTTTTGTCATCAGAATCTCAAAAGGTGAGATAAAAGAGAGTAGTAATGGGAAAAAAGAGAAAAAATAGCAAGTAAGAACTTCCCAATTCTGGTGAAAGACAAATTAAAGATTAAAAAAAAATCAGAGATACAAAACTGAATGAAGTCAAAGCCTTCCGCCCCCAGATGATCATAATAAAAACACTGAGAAACAAAGATTAGGAAAATTTTCTTAAAAAGCAATCAGAAAACAAGACACATTAAATATATAAAGGACACATGATTCAAAGGACTCTGTTGTTGTTTTTATAATCAGAAACTATAGAGGCAAAAGGAAATATTCCAACATTTCAAAAGTGCTGAAAGAAAAAAAATTACAATTTAGGATTATACAGTCAGGGAAAGTGACAAATACTAGAAAAAAAAGAAAGTTAAAATATATAAATAACTGGAAATAAAATATGAAAAAAATATCAAAACAAACTGAAAGATGACAGGAAAGGAAAATGGAGAAGCAAAAACTATGGGAAACAAATAGAAAATAATGATACAATTTAAAAAACACAATTATAAAAATAAATACAGTGTAATTGGTTTAAAACCACCAATTAAAAGACACATAATGAAAGACTTAAAGCTGTTGTCACCAACAGAAAAGTTTTGAAAGAAATGCTAAAAGAAGTTCTTATGGTAGGGAAATGATGCCCGAGGGAAACTTAATTTGGAAGAAAAAAAAGAAAGGGATAGAGAGAAGGAGAGACACAAAGATAGAGAAAAGGGAATGTATCACAAAAGGTATATATTATATATGTATTAAACATGTATGATAGTTGAAAGAAAAATTATACATCTGTACAAGATTTCTAATATATTTAGGTAGCACACATATAAATATTACTATATAAAAAGGAGGATATGGGAAACTTTATGTTGATGAATTTTCTATATCCTACAATGGTGTAAATAAAATGTTGTGGGAAAATCCTTTTCAACATGAAACTTTTGTAACTGTTGCATTTAACATACAAATAAAATCTAATGAATAGACTTCCACTTACAGCCAAAGTGAACTTAACAGGAGATGTTGCTTGAAACAACTTTAAAGAAGTGCTATATATATGCATATTTTTCAAGATACTGGACATTAAATATAACAACAATTCTTTTAAAAGTTAACAGAGGAATTACAATAATACACTAATAATGTTTTACAAATACGAATAAAGAAAAAGCAAAATAAGAAAATATGAAGAACATAGAAAACAAACAACAAAATGGGTGATTTAAATCAAACCAAATAAATTACTACATTAAATATAAATGAACTAAACATTCTAATCAAAAGGTAGATATTGGATAAAAGAATAAAAAAAGGAAGACATGGTTATGCTACCACTAGGAGACACAAAAAGGTCAATGATACACAAAAGCGAAAGTAATGATGCAAAATTATATACCATGCAAATAAAACTTCAAAAAGGCTCAAGTGACTATACTAATAGCAGAAAATTTAGATTTTAGGAGCCAAGAAATTATAGAAAATATACAAAAGATTTATTAATAGTAAACAGGGACATTTCAAAATAACCAGAAGTTTATACACTGTATATAAGAAATAAATATAATATGTACCAAACAACAAATCTCAAAATATATTAAGCAAAAATTGACAAATTTGAAAAGAGAGGTAGATAACTGAACAATTGTTGGAGATTTCATTATCCCAGTCAGTGATTTAGAGAACTAGAAAGAAAATCAGTAATTAAGAAGTTTCAAACAATATTATCAATTTGTATTAAGTAAAATTTTAGAATACTTCACCCAATAACAACAAAATATATATTCTTTTAAAAAGCATATATACTATTCTCCAGGATAGATCATGTGTCAAGATATAAAAAAAGCCAAAATACATTTTAAGTGATTTTAAAAAAAATCAACAAATACCAATACAGAATGTCAATAAAACCAAAAATTGGTTCTTTGAAAATATAAGCAAAATTCAAATTTAGCCAGTCTCTCTAAAATATGTATGTGTGTGTGTATAGAGAGAAAATATATATACATATATACAAAAATATATATATGAAGAGAGACAGAGATTAGAACTAAAATAGAAGTGAATGGAACATCACTACCAACATTGCAGAAATCAAAAGGATTATCAGAGACTAGCAGAAACAAATTTATACCAAAAACTTAGACAACTTCAACTAAATAGACAAACATCTGGAAAAGTCAAAATCCTGTAGTTGATTCAAGGAGAAGTAAAATCACCAGCAGTCTGACAACAAGTAGAAAAATTGAATTGGTAAATAAAACATTTCCAGGAAAAGTCCAGGCCTTGATGTCTCACTGGTGACTTTTATTAAATATTTAAAGAAGTAACACAAAGTCTATATAAACTTTTAGCAAAATATAGAAGGAAACAATTCCAAAATCATTCTACAAAGTCAGTGTTACACTGATAGTAAAGCCATACAAATAAAAATAGAGAATGGTATATCTAATGAATAAAGATACAAAAATCCTTAGTATTAGCAAACTCAATCCAGAAAGATACAAAACCAATCATACACTATCACCAAGTGAATTTATAAAATGGGCAAACAATTTGAATGGAAATTTTATAAAATAAGGTATTAGTACTCAACATGATTTACCATTTGAGTAAAACAAATTAAAACCACAGTAAGCATTATTCATAATTGCCAAAACTCAGAAGCAAGCAAGATGTCCTTTAGTAAGTGAATAAACTGGTGTATCCAGACATATTATGGAATATTATTATGAAATATTATTTAGCACTTAAAAATGGGCTATCAAGCTATGTAAAAACATGGAAGGACCCTAAATGTATATCACTAATTGAAAGAAGCCAATCTGAATTCTATGACATATAGAAAAGAATGTGCCTGTGTGGCTCCAAAACTATGGAGATAAAAAAAAAAATCATTGATAGCTAGGTCTAGGGATGAAGAAGGATTAATAGGTGGAGTAGAGAGGAGTTTTAAGGCAGTGAAAATATTTTGTATGGTAACATAATGATAGATAAACCCATTTGCCTAACCCCACAGAATGTACAATACCAGGAGTGGATCATAATGTAAATTATGGGAATTGGGTAATAATGATGTGTCAAAAATGTTCATTGATTGGAACAAATGTACAACTTTGTTGGGGAATGCTCACCATGGGGAAGGCTGTGTGTAGGGGAGGGGAGGGAGCATAGGTGCATTGTCTGTACTTTCTGCTCAGTTCTGTTCTAAACTCAAACGCTCCCCACTCCCCCCCAAAAAAACCACGCAAACACACACAATAATGTACTATTACACATATATTAGAATGTCTAAAATTTAAAAGTATGACCATTTGAAATGTTAGTGTAGATATGGAGGCACTGGAATTCTCATATGCTGTTGGCAGAAACGTTAAATTGTACAAATACTTTGAAAAACAGGTTTGACAGTTTCTTAAAAAAAATTAAATGAAAACCTACAACTTGACCCAGACATTCCTAGATATTTACCTAAGAGAAATGAAAGCAAGTGTCCATACAAAGACTTTTCTACAACTGTCACAGTAGCTTTAATTTTCATAGCCAAAAATTAGAAACAACTCAAATGTTCATCATCCTCAGATGAATGTATAAACAAATGGTGTTATATCCATACAATGGGATACACTATTCAGCAACAGAGAAGAGCAAAATATTAATACACACAATGATATGGATTACACATAGAGAATTAAGCAAGGAAATAAAGTATTCACTATATGGTTGCATTTAAATATAAAGTTCTAGAAAAAGGAAACTGTGACAAAGTGTCATTAAAAAGTATCATAAATGACAGATACTCCTTAGTGGTTGCCTACAATGGGGGTGTGAATGGAGGAGTGAGAGATATTATAAAGAGACATTTTTAGGAATGTTAGAAATATTAATTATATTTATTATGATAGTATGATTTATGTAAGTATGAAAACTTATGAAACTGTATACTATAAATAAGTGCAGTTTATTGTGTATCAATCTTAAGAAAAGATATTAAAAAGATACTGAAATGATCTATTTTTATCATTCAAGAAATCAACCTTATTGTTTTTGTCAATAGCTAACCAATATGAGCCTGCTAATGAAATTTAGAACACATTTTCTGACATCCAGTTCAGCAAGTCAAGCAATTGAGAAGATAATCGTGTAATTCCAGGTAAAGTAATGCAGAAAGGATGGATTCTGGTGTTTGTGTCCAAAACATTTTCAAGAATGCCATCTAATGTAAAAGCAAAAGCTTTCAATTATAGATGGTTGGTTGCTTCAGAGAACTTTACTCTTAAATGCATGCTGAATTCATGGTTTTATTCAACTTATTCCCTTAAAATTAGGCCTCAAAAATATTTTTGGCACTTTTGTCAGTTCTATGTGCTATTTACAGAGAAGCAGTTTTCTCTGGGACTTATAATATGTAGAGGTCATCATGTTCAGAGAAAAATGGTATGGTAATGATTCCATTCCAGAGAGATATTTTGATAAAGCATAAGCTTCAGCTTTATAGGCTCTTTCAACCTTCTTAATAATAATAGCTAACATTTAGTGAACTCTTAATATGTGCAATATATTATCTTATTAAATCTCCCCGACAGCCTCTTCAGGTCTGTACTATAAATATCCTCAATTTATAGATGAGGACACAGAAATTTAGAAGTTAAGTAGCTTGCCCAAGGGAATAAGTAAGGAGCAAAACTTCTAGCTCAGGAGTGTATAAGTGCAGAACTGAGCTCTATGTCTTTATACTTTTCATCTCCTTCTTACTTACAGGAAAGAAACATTAGAGACAGAGGTGAAAATTAATAAATTATTGTTACTTTAAGATTGTAAATGTTCTATGTGAAGACCTCTGTTCACATGGTAGATCTCCTTCGATCACTTATATCCCTGTATACCTACAAACAAGGTATGATTTCGTAGCTATGTATATCTGATTGATTTACATACAGTTGGAGATAATTAAGCTCTAGTCAAGGTCACCACAACATAGAAAATTTTATCTCTTCATTCACTGCCTTCTCAGTTCTATGACAAAGGACACTTTTGTAATTTGAGGTTAAAAAATAAGCATCTGTGAAAAGAATCAGCTACCATTTTTTAAAAGACAATAAATAATAACCCTCAGAGGCCTACCATCTCTGAAACGCAACTGCAAATTTCTTCATACATATCTGAGAACTTACTGTCCTATCTGTATGCTTCCCACCTCTCTTGTTTCTATTTCCGTGTGTGTGATTCTTCTTTCTTCCAATGTCTCTACTCCCCTGGTTAGAAGTAAGGTGCCTATCTTTAAAACACTCTGCTAGAGGAATTTTCTGGCTAGGGAAATTAAATTGAACCTCTTTGACTTTTCTCCTCAACTTTCTACTTGCTACCTAATTTACCACTGCCATTATCTAAGAAGGTTTTGTCCATCTAGGATGCTAGAGGCATCCCAAGGTGTCCCTGTGATGATGACCATTGCCACATCTGGTCTGACCACTGTAAACTCCAGAAGGCTTATCTTCTGTCCCACTTCTACCTCACAGACAGGACTCCTGGCCTATCTACTATTATCATTGATTTTGCACAATATAAAGTTTCATGAGCCTACATATTTCCCTTCCCTGCCTTTTTACTAATTTTTTTACTTTCCTCCTCTATTTTCTTGACCCTCTACCATATTTCTTATTTTCTCTCATTCCCATTTTCCTTGATTCTAATATAGCATTAAAAACTTTAAAAATATTTATTTTTTATTCAAAATGTTAAGTTCCCTTTACTTATTTAAAAATTATGTGAATCAGAATTTTTTGTTGTTCAAACATGTTTTATGTTCTTTATTGAAAATTAGATGGTTCTGAATTTTTGTGTTGTTTTTCTCTAAAAGTAAACAAAGACCTTCTAATTAATTTATAGATTTATATATATTACTATAGCACTTCTTCATTTGTGTTGGCCATAGGCCAGAGGTCTTAGAATTCCCTACCTATCTCATACTAATTTCTTAGGATCAAAGCTGCACTATTGCAAAATAACTATTTTGTTAGACTTTATAATTCTTCCTATAACAATCTGCAATCATTTCTTCTCTAAACATATTGGTACTCTTAATTTCCATAGAGAGGCACATTATTATATCACATCAAATATTTGAAAAGATATATTTTAAAAGAATCATGTTGGCGTAGTAATTCTCAAGCTGTGTATGTGTGTGTGTGTGTGTGTGTGTGCACTTTCATATTACTTTGTTAGCAGATATCCACCAAAGCATATAGTAATGTATACTCATTATGCTAACTATGGCTCAGAATATACAGCTTGCTTCATAGATTATATGATAATATTTATAGTTCTAAAAGTGTATGTTTCACAAATAATTAAACATTTTACTAGAATTGTCTTTTTTTAGCCCCAATGACCTCCAGATCTTAAAACCCAAGGATTAGTTCTTAATAAAGAGTTGAATCAAAACAAACTAGTTAATTTTAGCTCAGATGGAATAAAAACTTCAGACCTCTTTAGGGATCCCCTCAGGGATTGAGTTGGGGTTACAGGTTAGATAATCAGTCTTGGAAGAAGGCTACCACATCTGTAATCGTGATTCCATGCTCCCAAGTCTGCATGGTTTTAGATAAGACATTTAGTTTCTCTTGGACTTTATTTCTCATACCTAGAATGAGAGTCATGAAGATAGTGTTATACAACAGCAGTGCTCAGACTTTGATGTGTAAAAAAGAAAAAAAAATCCAATAAAAGTTACTAAAAATAAAAGCAAAAAGGGAGGCCTGGGTGGCTCAGTTGGTTAAGCATCCAACTTCAGCTCATATCATGACCTCATGGATCTTGAGTTTGTGCCCCAAATCCGGCTTTGCACTGACAGCTTAGAACCTGGAACCTGCTTCAGATTCTGTGTCTCTGTCTCTGTCTCTCCTTGCCCCTCCTTGTGCTCTATCTCTCTCACTCAAAAATAAACAAACATTTAAAAAAGGTAGATTCCTCCAGGCCAGTCCTCAAAGTCTCAGAGATTTTGATTCAGTCTTCCTTGTTAAAACATTTCAGGTGAGTCTGACAGAGACGAAATTAGGACTTTGAAGAATAGACTCTTGTGAAGAGTCAATGAATAAATACAATAATTTGGCACATAATTGGCACTACCAAAGGAATTAAACCTCCAGGTTGTAAACTATGTAATTTAAGGAAACATACTAAAGTAATGAATCAGGGAATCCTGAGGGTATAGTTATTGGGGATTACAAAGAAAAAAAGTATATCACCATTTTAAAGATGGAGTTACATGGAATAAATAATAGCAGGGCATTAAAAATTCCAAAATTGGGGCACCTGGGTGGATCAGTGGGTTAAGCGCTGACTTTGGCTCAGGTCATGATCTCACAGTTGCTGGGTTCAAGCCCTACATCAGGCTCTGTGCTGATAGCCAGCTCAGAACCTGGAGCCTGCTTCAGATTCTGTATCTCCCTCTCTCTCTGCCCCTCCCCTGCTCATGCTGTCTCTGTCTCACACACAAATAAATAAAAAACATTAAAAAAGATTTTTAAAATTCAAAAATATTAATTTCAAAGGTATTGTAGTATTTTATGTAGACCAAGGCTATTCTGATAATGACAAATCAGAAGCAATAAAACAATGAATAAAACAATATTTTGGAGTATTAAAGAAATAGAGAAAACCAACTAAGTCATAATTAACAGTCTATATACATAAATCTTTCAAAGTTTGGCTTAATTAAATGTAATCAAATAACTATAATAATAATGGAAAATATGACACAACTATTCTAGAATTAGTAAGTACTGATATGTAGATATTTATAAAAATAAATCACTATGAACAAATTATTACAAAGGAGAGAAATAAATTTTATTGTTAAGGAGATATGCTTAGAGAAAGGACCTTCTTTACTGATAACAAAAGACATTCATAATAATGCAAGTTAAAACAATTTTAATGATTAATTTTACATCTGCTAATCTAATGAAAATCATTAACTTGGTTTTCCAGGTTATGTAGCAGCACTTACATGTTAAGTGTTGGGAGTGGATTATAAATCTGCTTAGTTATGTCCAGGAATGAAGCTGACAGAAGGCAACATAGCTATTAGAAAACAAATGTAGAGTATATTCTTAGAAAAAATATTCTTAAGAAAGAATAACCTGTCCATTGATTTAATATACCTCACATAACACCATCTTATTTAGATCACTAATCATAAAGTTCATGCTTTTTCCATACTTAATATTTAAAATATTTGGCAAACACTTTAAAATGCTTTAGAAATATTGCTTAAATGGTGTATAATGATGTGTAAGATATTTCAGAAAAATGAGCTCTATTGGTAAAACACTACTTTGGACTTCTCAAGTAAAAAATACTAATTGGATTGGTAACATTAGACTGAGTGTTTCCTGGCTTGGTTCTTCCTCCTGGAATTAAAGTGAGATTTAGAGCTAAGCAATTGATTGCTTCAAGTGATTTATTAATTTTGGTTAAGTATTTAGCTTGTTGATCGTTTTCACTGAATCAGTTGATTGTTGGAAAAATTAACCAAGTTTATTTAGTTGTTTACTGAAAATGCCTTAATCATCTTCACTTCCTTTCTTAGTTTTTTCCAGTTGAGAATTGGATCTTAACCACAGAAATCACGTAAGGGTATGTAAAGTGGAAAAGAAAAGGTACTTTTAGTTCAGTTGATATTTTTTGTTACATGCATTTAGACCCTGAAGTATAATGGATTGAAAATAATAATAACAAACACTTAACAGTGTTCATCAGCTTTGTTACAACAAAAAATTTGATACTTCATACTTGGCTGAAAAGGCAGCATGACTTCATGGAAAAGAGTACCAAAATTTAGGAAATATTGTCTCTAATTATTCCAGAGTCTCTAATTATTCCATTCACAATATGCAATGAAGTTTCATTCATGATAGCAAATAACAATTTAGCAAGAAATGACCCAGTTATTGGTATCTGAGCATGAGAAACCCTTCTATTTATATGCCATACATTTTATCTAAAAAAGATAATGTTGAATTGAAGGAATATGTCTAGAACAAAATCTTCTACAAGGCCATCAGTTGATTAAGTTCTCCTTCTACAACTGTAACATTTATTTTTGTTCTCAACATTAAAATATATAGGAGAGAAATGAAGTTCCAAAGTGAAGGAAGGATCTATCTCCATATATTTCTATTTCTCTGTAAAAAATTTTTCCTTTCAAGGGTGGTTGGACTTTTCCAATGACATTGGTTCTATTAGCATTGGATAGATGTTGATGTGAAAATTTGGGAGCCAGAGCTATAGTAACAAATTCCCTAAGGTTATTTATGATGTGACCCTCATCATGTGAGCCCCAAATTATCAGTGTCATCTAATAAACTCAAGTATATCACTGATGCTAAGATACAAACTGCTCATTTTTTCTTTTTCAGTTTTCAAAGGAAGATATTTCAAGATTCAGAAAGTAGAGTTAAATAAGAATGAAAATGGGAAGTTCTTTTTATCACTAGGAGGCATAACTGTTCTTTGGTACAGTGCAGGATTTGGGAGGGAAAATCTTATTAAGCAGCCTTTACCACAAAGTTACCCTTGCTTGAGAGTAATTATGACAACTGTGATATTTTAAAACATAGATAAAGATGGTATCTACCACATTACCCCAATAATATTGGATATATTCTGATAGGCTAGATTCTCTGTATTCTCAGGAATTTTATGATTTTTGAGTCAAAATAGGAATCAATAATAGAAAACCTGTACAGTGTTGTAATTAGAAAACACACATAGAAATATTCAGTCTTGATCTGCTTAATCAGAACTCTAAAGGGAAAAATATAATTGGGGAAATCACTGAAGTCCTTTCATATAATTATTGATCTCTAATGTTTTCTGAAGAAGAGACTTAGTTCCAGTTGCAACTAAGAATCAACTAAGAGCTGGGGATGGGGGCAGACTACATTAGGTTCATTTGAAAATGAAGTAAATGGAATTTCAGGTGAGCTTCTCTAGTTAAGTAACTTTCAAAACTTTTTAAGTGAAAATACTATAGATACCTCTCATGAGATATTTGTATTTTATTGGTTTAAATAAATATACTCTTAATGGCTGCTGATATTTTTAATAAGATGCATTTCATTAACACATATTTGGAAAATCATTTGACATGTATGTTACAAATATTTCAGTATGCAAATGGAATTCAGAGCACTTTGTAGTAACTCTAGTGTTCGTAGGTTGGAAGTCACTACTCCAGATATTCAGCAAGGAAATATTTTGCCAAAGAAAACTAATTTGAAGTGTCCATCCAACACAAGTTGAGGAGGCATTTTCAAAAATTTGTTTCTGAGCACACATGAAATAAGCTAGAAGACTTAATTAAATAATGAACAGGTGATGTTATTCAACAAAGAAGATACATTTTGAAGAGAGGTATGGCACTCTGTATCATGAATGAATGGAAGAGTGAGAGTCTGGGGGATAATTGGAAAGTAAAAGCACAAATGTGGGAAGGCTAAATACCACAACATCAATGCTGGGAGATCTTATGGATTTGAAGCACAAAAGTACAATTTTGGAAGGAATGCCTAAAGTACGATTTTGAACTCAACTACTGTAGATAATTTTATAAATTCTCTACTTACATTCTTCTGAAATCTTCAGTTTACTGATTACAGGAACTTTGAGCAGAAGGGGAATTTCTAATATAAATGTTCTGATTTGGCAGGAGCAAAAATAAGGTTTCTCTGGGAACAGTGTGTAAGTGATATCAGATGTGATGTACTCGAGTAGAGGCATTTCCTTATCCTACTACTTGGTTCTGAGAGTGGAGGCAGTGGATGATAATGATAGACAGCATTGTAACTCGTCACTGATAACTCTTATGGTTCTTTTTGCTCTTTTATCAATGGGACAAATGAGAGCAAACATTTCAAAGCCTTAGAGATTCCAAATGAAAATAGAGGGCTTCATCTCTTTGAGTGTTGTACAAAAATTCAACATTTTCATGCCAATAAAGATAAGTAAAATAGAATTCAACATAGTCAAAGTTTAGGACTTAAGTTAAAGTAAAAGGCTCTGTTGTAATATATAATGATTTGTAAATTATACCTGATACAAATAAAAATGCATACATTTGCACATAAATCTATTGTCACCTAAGACTACATCATTTTGCAGATACCCTTTACCATGGGTAGACGTTCAACTTTCTGTTGTAATCTCAATTTTTCAGGAGAAAAAAATGTTCTCTAAATGGAAAGAACAATTAAAACAAAATAAATGTAGTCCTCTATTAGACTGTGTAAGTTATAATATTCATTCAAGTGAACTTTTTTTTGACATGTTGTCAAGTTAAAAGATAAAAGATAAATAGAAAGGCTTATATTTACCAGGATAATTTCACCTCATTAAGAAATGTGGATACATTCTAGAAGTAAATATAAGGAGGTGTACAACATGATGAGTGATAATAAAGATTAAAGTACAGGTCTGTTTTATATTTGTTTTGTTTTGTTTTGTTTCTTTCCTCCAAACTTTATTTTAAGAAAACTTTAAAGTTTTTATTGTGGAACTGAGAGTGTCTCAGGATTTATAATTTATCATTTCAGGAATCAGATTCTTTATAAACTTCCCAAAGTTATTAATTAGTATAAGAGAGTATGCTAGTATAACGGAGTACTGTGTCAATTAATAACTAAGATTTACACAGTGCTTTTTACCTGTCAAAAAATCACAACTTATACATGCATATTAATTTATAGTCACTGTTATGCAAAGTATGTTCAAACTGTAAGACCAAATCATTCAGAAATACTCTCCCATATATTCTAAATTTATATGTATCATATAGCCTATTTGCTTTTTGAAATATCAGTTAGATTTTCACTTAAAAACTTCAGCACCTCTAGAAAATATCAATAGCCTTTTTAAACCCTTCACCATGAATAACAATTTCTGAATAGTGAGGCTAATTTGGCCCAACAAAGAGCACCCAATTGCCAAAATAAGTTTGGCATCACTCTATTGATCATGCACACATTCATATATACCTTTTCAAGACCCTAGTATGGGCTAACCATAAGGCTAACTATCCAAGATAAAATAGTGAAAACAACACAGTTTATATTCCAAAAACTTACATAATAGAGAAACATATAGACAATTAATAGATAACTCAGTACAGGGCAAATGAAAAAGTGTTCTCATATAGATAAGTAAAGAGTACTTAAAGGGGAACACAGGAAGGGCACTGCTAAGGAAAGTTTACAGGAGTGCAGAAGTCTTCTGCAAAGGAAAACATATTTGAACTGAGGTCTGAAGAATGAATAGGATAAAGCAGAAGAGAGAAAAACATTTCCAGAAGTACAAACAGGTGGTGTAAAAGTATGAAGGAAAGAGGGAAGAAGTGACTTGTTCTTAAAAAAATGCAAGTTGTTTACGTGAGAACAGTAGTAAAGTAAGAATGCTAGAAAAGTCAACTGGAGAGATGGGATGGGGTCAGGCCATGAGATGACTGGTAGGCAAAGACCTTGAACTTCACTTAAGTAAGTAAATAAGTAAGTAAGCAAGTAAATAAGTAAATAAATAAATAAATACATATCACTGAAGGCTGCTATTATGCACTGAATTCCCAATGTGACTGTAAGTAGTTCAATAAATAAGGTTTTGGAGGGACACCATTCAACCCACAACAGAGGAACATGATCATCCATAACCTTCTTTACTGAAGTATTCTTTTCACGGAATGTTTCAGGTTTACATTTCTAAATAAACAAAGTACTGTAAGCCTCTTGCGTACCTTTGTGATCTGTAAAATTCACAGTACAACATTATAAACTTCTCTTTTACTGAAGGTATGTGATTTTACTTGATAGTTCATATTGCTTTCTGTGCTTACTTTTCTCTGCAAAAATCTGCAGCGCCCTATAACTTATTAAATCCATGATGTACTTCCATTAAGGAACTTTAACACAGATAGTGGCAAATGTATGATATAGGTACAACTTTCTCTGACTGTTCACTCAATGTTTATAATGACCTTTATTCATCTTTTGAACCATCCTTTTTATAATCAGTGAAAATTATGTGTGTATTTTATCAGCAGCAGAGTTTGACAAAGAACAAGGATACCAGAATGAGACCCTTACAGGACCCAGCCAGTGAAATACAAGCTAAATTTAATTTTACCGTGCAAAATCAGTTCTTAGCACTTTTAGTTATGGTAATTTTGTGACTATAAGTTTATTAATATGGATTGTATTTCATAGGAAAATGTAGAATATACAAATAAAATAGTTCACTTACTTATAATCTCTTTTCAAGATAAACACTAAAATGAACCCATCTTTTTATTTCCAGTCTTCTAGTCTTCCTACTTTTCATTCTCCTCTTCTTTATTATCATACACTTCCCATATAATTAGCATATTATTTATATCCTTTCTTTCCCTCATATGCTATTCATCATGAGCATATCCTGATAGCAAAGCAATTACTGCAATTAGGGTTTGGCTGAGAGTAACAACTGCAAGAGCAACAATAACAACAACAACAACAACAACAACAACAACAACAACGTCTGTCCCATTCAGATTACAATGTTTTCTTAACTGGAAGAGGTTAGTCTGTAAGCTATATAAGATATTCGTAGCGTCAGGGACTAAGATCCTTCTGTCTTGTTCTCCATAGAAATCTTCCACCACCAAGGTTACTGCATAGTCCTAGATGGCTCTGTATCTCTTACCAGTATGTTTGTTAATATGGGAGTTGTCCTCTTAAAATATGTAAAATTTCACTCACTCTCCTCAATTTAAAAATGAACACCCACGTTAACTTAAAAATCTTGCCTAAATGCTAGCCTAGCATCAACATTTTGTGACTTACTTTATAAACAACTATGTCTATGCAGAATGATACCATCCTACATTGGGTACCAATAACTGTAACTGTAGGAAGATTCTTCCATTAGTAAGTTTATGCTAGTAACTGTGAAAGAAATATTCCAAAATTTTCCATATGTAGAATACTTACTTTTTAATTATTAGAGTTTGGACACAACAATCTGTACCCATCTAAAATGTATTTTTACTGAAATATAATCAACAGCTTTATAAGGCACAGTTTTTGAAGGACAACACCAAAATAACTTGATTAAAGCAGTGGGCCTTTCAATTAGTTTGATACAAAGGCTGTCACATTTTCACTTCCTCAGTGTTGAAGAACACAGTATTACTAAGGTAAAAATTTAACTGATACTTGAAATGGCTAAAATCTTTAGTTATATTATTTCTCAAGGGAAAAACAGTAGTTGAAACCAACCATTTCGTTTGCTATAAACAATGAATATACCCTTGGCTAGTCATATAACTAGTATCCATAGAACAATGTAGGGAAAAGCATGATGAATTGACATTCAACAAAACTGCTTTAAAAGTAGATATTACACATTCAAATATTTTTCTTTCACGTCTATTTCTAGCACTAATTTATGTGCTAAAAATAAAACACCATAATAGTATATCACTACTATTTTTCTGCCTTATTAGACAAAATAAATTGTGTAATCTTCGTTCATAGCACCCAGTGAAGTAGAGAGTCATTTAATTACCTGTGAATCAAACCAATTTAGGTAACTCTTTGTGATCATTATCACAGAGACTCAAGGAACTAAAATGCTCAATAATCAATAACAACTCAACCTCAAAACAAAGTTGAGCCCTTGCAATTTTCCTGGAATAGGGCTCACTGTTTGACCAAGTAGGGGGTCCACTGACTCCAGAATTCCTCAATCTCCTCTCCTCTGACATGGTACATCACTACCTTCCATAGTGCTTTGTGCCTGTTCTTATTCTTAACACTTATCACTTATTTCTTCTTCCTTTATGTAGGATATTCTAGTTAGCAAGCTTTAAAAGTACCAGTGATTAACTGGTATGTGTATACTCAATACCTGGAACTATAGTTGGCATATTCTGGGCACCAAATATATTATTTATTGAAAATTAAAATTTATGGGTAGCGCTGCCTGTGGGGGACTGGAGCCCGAGCCCAAGCCATGGCTGCTGCAGCCACCGCAGCCATGCGCTCGGTCCACGCATGCTGAAGAATGTGTCACTGGCAGGGGCACCCAAGTACATGGAATGCTTCAGCAAGTTCTCCCTGTCCCCGTGCATGAAGCAATTTCTGAACTTCGGGTCCAGCAATGCCTGTGAGAAAACCTCATTCATCTTCCTCAGGGCAGGAGCTGCCTCTGCACCTGATTACCATGAAAGAGATCAACCTGCTTCCTGACTGGGTGCTGAGCAACACCCTCCATTCAACTGGTCCAGAGATGGTACGTCCAAAGTCTCCTGGACATCACGGGGTTCCTGGACAAGGACCCCAAGGACAATCGTACCCTGGGCCAGTTCAATGATGCTCTGATCACCGTCTGGAATCGTGAGGGTGGCACGGTGCCCACCACGGAGCAGGACTGCTGGAGGACAAGGAGACCTGAGGTGATGACCTGGTCTCCGACCAGGACATCCAGCACTTTTTGGACCTCTTCTACGTCTGCTGCATCTCTATCTGCGTGCGCATCAACCCGCACCCTGAGGTGGGGGCTAGGGGCTCAGGACCGGAAAGAGCATTCCTGGTTCACAGCGGAGAAAGAACACAGCAGCAGTAAAGCGTATTGTTCTAAATGCCCCCTCTTAACAAAAGTGTTCCGTGTGGTATTCCTCAAAACTCTATTACACTCATAAACAGTTTGTTGTTTAGAGTTTCCTAGTCCCAGAGTATTCACTTTAATTGTTGAGATATTAAAAAATAAAATAAAATTTAGATTTAAAAAGAATACTTACAACTTTTTTTTTTTTTTTTTTTTTTTAACAGACCTTCCTTTAGAGCATGCGTTAGCTACCGGTGTTTCTTCATGACAGGGTGTCAAAAGACAACTCAATACACTGCTGTGGATAGTGTGCAAATTACACCCCGTGTGTTCTAGCTGTGAGAAATCATGGAATCTTCCTCCAAACAGTAAAAACAAAGCCCACCATGTTAACAATGAAAAGTCTTATAAAAAATAAAAAATACAGAGAAAAAGGCTATTCTTTTGTTTTGATAGTCACATGAAGTTTCAGTGGTGCTGCACGTAACACATAGTTTTGTCTTGTTTATCCCAAAATCTCTTATTTGCTTATTAAAAACAAACAAACAACTTCTTTCACATGGAGTCACCCTGTGTTTTGCAAGACATCATTTTGGGAAATTATAAGTACATAAATATTATCAAGTAGTCTGGTCCTCTTCACTGCTGTGCCATAAGTGCCTGTGAGGCGTTTGCAAAATGCAGGACTGCTAACCCTCTGAGATTTTTAATTTTAAATTTATTTTGTAACAAGTTTTTTGTACATTTATTTTCAATAACTGCCAAACTTGTCACATTGCATATAAGTAATTACATTAATTATTTAATAATTGTGTTAATTATACATCATAATATATGTAACAATTTGCTTTTTCCTGTTTATTCTGATAAGCACTTATCAGCAATCAACTGATTTAAAAAAATCAATTTCTTCACTGAACTATATAGTCTACTCTTAGAGTCTGTTTCTTATAATTATTTTGAAATAGTCTAATTTGGTAATTTTCAAACTGTTAGGAGGGTCCTGATACCCTTATGATAGTTGTGTAAAGTTTTAAGAATTATATAACCCCTAAGATTATACACATATGTACAAAAATCCTATTGGGTTGCAAATTTCACAAAGCTTTATTTAAGAGATGTTTTATCATCTACATCTTCATGGAGGAAAATAAAGTTCAAAAAGGCCAAATAATTTATCCATGAAAATCAGCTGATAAATGGATAAGTAAGAATTCAAACCCAAGACCTTTAAGCCTTTGTCTAATTATTCTTTTCCCCAGACCACAGCTGCTGCTTCTCTCACATCCCTGAGATTAAACTTGTTTTTTGTTAGAAGAATTTTTTGCTGTGTTTTTTCAAGTTAACTAAATAAATGACAATTTAGATTAAGTTTATTATTAAAACTAGATACAAAAAACTATTTGGTAGATAAAATGCTTAAGTAATTAAATGTCTTTAGGATTCACTAATTTGAGCTATACAGGTCTCACAGCATTTTGTTTGTGAGGGGATAATATTTTTTCTTTCTGGAGTATTTGTGGAATGACATTTCAACCAACACTTGTCTTAGGATGCTTGGTAACGGTTCAAGTTTAATAAATGTCACAGATTGTTATTGATATGTTAGTGTTGGCTAGTAAAGTTTATCACTGCTGCCACTGTATCAGACTATGTCTAAAGACTTCCTTTGGTTTTCTCCAGATACCCTTAACTAAGGCCTCCAAAGACGAACTACACCATGTCAATTCTAGATTGTCTATTAGCCTTACATGACTTTTATTTTCATCTTTTCACTGTTTATCTGAGATGACAGAACTAGAATAAATGAGACTTTTGCTAAGAGATCTATGTTATACAGAGTCTTCTAGAAAGTTTGTAGATTAATGTTTTTTGTATTGCTATATGTAAAAAGGCCACAAGATATGGAGTAAAACATAGTTCTACCACTACAAAATACATGAACCTGTGTACATTCTTTAGCTTCAATGCAGCTTTTATTTTAATCTGTATGATAAAGATAACAATGCTTATGTAAAAGGGTTGCAGTGAGGAAAGAAATGAAAGAAATCATGGTTTTAGTCTTTATATGCAGGTATGGTGTTGTGGCTAGCATTAAATAGACACTAAATAAAATTTAGTTTCCATTAATCTTTTTCAAGCTATCTTCTCTCAAAGTTCTTTGATTATAGGCTATTATAAAACAAGTCTTTGCCACAATTTTCTTTATATATTTATTGGCTAAATCTCCGGAACTCACAATACCCTTAAAGTGAGATAATTCGGTTACTGCTATTTCCCTACCCAGTGTTATCAGAACAGATTCAAACAGGGTAGTGCCTTTTGGATTAAAAACATACATACAAACTTCATAATGAGGGGAGAATCTGTTTTATGTTGGATTACACTGGGTTGGTGTTTATGTTTGTTTATAATACCCATCAATCTGTGTTTGTTTTGAGGTTAGAGTTAGTCACATTGCTAATGATATAGTAATTTGATTTTTAAAAAGTCAGAAATAATTTAAAACAGTATATTCACTATCCTAAAAATGCTCTATGTTCCACCTATTCATCTCTCTCCTCCAACCCTTAAAAACTTATTGATATTTTTACTTTCATAACTTTGTCTCTTCCAGAATGTCATAAACTTAGAATTGTACAGTATGCAGACTAGTCAAATTGGCTTTTTTCACTAAGTAGTATGCATTTAAGGTTCTCTCGTGTATTTTCATGACATCCATTTACAATTAATCGAGAGGTTTCTTTAAATTTATAGTGGGTTTCTTATAAATAACATAGTCTTTTAGTTTCTCAATTCTTTGAGAATTCTATTAATATATCCTCTAGTTCAGAGATTGTTTCCTCAGACATGCAGTCTATTAATTAGCCCATCAAAACCATTCTTCACTTCTGTCATAGTGTTTTTGATTACCAGAATCTTTTGTCTTCTATTCTTTCTTAGGATTTCCACATCTGCGTCCTTGCCCATCTGTCCTTGCATGCTATCTACTTTAGCCATTAGAGCCCTTAAAATATTAATCATGATTGTTTTAAATTCCTGGTCTGAGAACTCTAACATCCCTGCCATGCCTGATCCAGAAACCTGCTCTATCTCTTCAAATAGTGTTATTTTGCCTTTTGATATGCCTTGTAATTTTGTTTTGATAGCCAGACATTATGTAAAGAATTACTGTAAAGAATGGTTATAAACAGACTTTTAGATAGTGAGGTGTGGGGTGAGGGTAGTTTTCTATAGTCTTATGAGTAGTCTCCAGTCTTTTAGTGAGCCTGTGCCTCTGGACTGTGAACTCAAGTCTTTCTTCACTTTATTTATTTATTTATTTATTTATTTATTTATTTATTTATTTTTTAAATGTTTTATTTATTTCTAGGAGAGAGAGAGAGAGACAGCGTGAGCAGGGGAGGGTCAGAGAGAGAGGGAGTCACAGACTGAAACAGGCTCCAGGCTCTGAGCTGGCAGTCAGCACAGAGCCCGACGCGGGGCTCGAACCCACGAACCGCGAGATCATGACCTAAGCGAAAGTCGGACGCTTAACCGACTAAGCCACACAGGCGCCCCAAGTCTTTCTTCACTTTAATGTTTTTTTGTTGTTATCGTTTTTCCTCGCCTTAGGCTGGATAGGATGACTAGAGTAGGCTAGTCTTATTCAGTTTGTCTTATTCAGTTAGACTGTGATAATTCCCCAGCTAACCTTTGATTAACTAGTTTCCCTTGAGGGCAGGACTTGTTAAGAAAAATAAAGCATTCCGATATATATCAACATAGTTCCTTTTCCCCTCCCCTGCCAGAAGCTGGAGATTTTCCTCCAATACATATTGTGGGAAATCAGCTGAGCTTCTAGAGGTAAAACTCACAGAATTGTGGGGGTAGAGTGATTGAGTGGGTCCCCCTGGAGGATTGAACTCTCAGAATTGTCCACACTGAGCCTCCTGTAATTCATCAATCACAGTTTTCAGGTTTCCCTACTCCGGTACTAATTATCAGCTATTTCTGCTCATGAGTTTTTGCTTTGCTATGCTCTGACTCCTTGTATTCACTTTGTGCATCTCCAATACTGGGGATCAGTTGCCCTGTGTCCTACCTTCTTTTATAAATCTATGATTTGTTGATTTATGTGTTCAGTTTCTTACTTGTTGGGGTGGAGTTGTGACTTCCAAGTGAGGAATCAGAAACCAGAAGTAAGTCCTTTAATAAAATTTTTATTCTGGAACAGTTACTGATCTTGTCCAGAATTCTTAAGTGTTTATAAATTTTCATTTCCAGGAATCTATCTTCAGACTTGATATAAAATGAAGGGGGAAAAACATATTAAAGCTATCATTTTACTAATTCATCCTTCTACCCGGTAAGTTTTAAGCACTACAATACAGATACAGGTCTACGTTCTCAGATACAAAGAGAACTGAAGTAAAACCTCGATTTATCATGAACTCACCGTGTCGGGAACATGGCATGATTTCAACTCCACTGTTCCTTTAAGGATAAACAATAACCCTTCACAAAATTGAACTGCCTACAGTACCTCACTTAAGTCTTTAGGAACCCTCCCTCCCATTTTCTATATTCTTCACTCTGGCTCCTTACCTACTTGATTTCAAACTCTTGAATCTGTGTATCAAAAGGCAGTTGGTGTGTGTGTGTGTGTGTGTGTGTGTGTGTGTGTGTGCGCGCGCGCGCGTTAGGGGTGGGAGGAAAGGCTGTCTAACATTTATTTTCTTTTCTTTTGGCAATAAAGGCCAATTTCCTTTTGCGGAATTACCGGACATTGTTTGACCACAATCAGGTTGAAGTTTGAAATATTAACCTGGATGCTATGCTTCTTCATGGTGTTGAAAATGACCCAATCTACTCAGATCAATTGTTCTTTTTCCCTAGAATCCATCCTTAAATATAGAAAGATAAGATAGCATTGTGCTGGGATAAAACTGGAAATTAACTGTTCCTGTGTTTTCTAACCTAGATCTTGGGTGGCCATGACTATTGATCTTTACTCAGCTGGGTTTTCTAGACTGTATTAATTTTGTGAGTCCTGCTAAAGGCTTTCCATTGATTCTCTTATGGCTTGAATTACTTAGAGTGGATTTCTATTACTTATAAAGAACTAATTTTAATCAACATGTCCAGATTTAGTGTCCACTCTGCCCTTCTGTTCATTGTTGAGAGTTTTAATTTTATTTATTTTTTTCTTTATGTTTTCCAGGGAAACCACTGTTACTCCAAAGAGATTTAACTGGTCTCCTGATTCTCTAACCCAGAATTTCTTCTTGGTAAGTCCCATTAATTCCTGGCATAAAATACATAGCTTGTGCTATGATTAGTGTCTTATTGGAGATTGGTACTAAATGTATACTAAAACTTTATAAGAACAATAACAAAGCTATTCACAAAAGAAAGATATGCATCCTTCAAAAAAGCTAATATGAATGTTAGTATCATCTCCTGCCCCATCCCATGATCTTACATTTAGCATTCTGGCCATACCAACCATTATCCCCAAGCAAATTGTTTCGTTCAGAACTCCATGCACTTACAATGGTATTCCCTCAGCCAGTATATTTTTTTCATCTCTTCTCTCAATCTCTACTTGTAAACTCCATACCATATGTCAATCACAAGTGATCAATGTGTAACTATTTATGGGATTCTTTATTTCAAAGCTCTGTGCTAGCTTTATTTACATGGATTATCACATTGAAGCCTCATTAAAACACAATAAAGTAGGTACTATAAAGACTACTTTATAGATGAGGAAATAGGCTTTGTAATACCATACGGTAGGGAAGTAGCAAAAGTTGGATTTTGAGTCAAAGCAGAGGTAGTCTATAGACTGAGCTCCTGATGACTACTGTAAACAGACTTTCTATGTAGTCAGTGGTTATTTATGTGTCCACACTTGAAACATATTTTAGTGTATACTATATGTAATTGTGTATATACTGGTTTTTGTTCAAGAATTTTGATTAAATAAGATTTTTTTTTCTTCCAGCAAATCTTATCTGATCTCACTAATATTTTTAATTATTTTCACTACAGCAAGCATATCACATCTTGTCTGGTTCTTATTTCATCTAAATTTTATTACACTTAGATCTTTATATTTCTGCCTTTTATATTAAGCGCTAAGCTTCTTATAATTAGAGCAACATTTATAACAGGGAAATTATGGGATAGATAGTAAAAGGCATGAGTCCTCAAGATAGGTGTGTCTGGACAAAAATACCAAGTTTTAACTTACTACTAGTGTAGCCTTAAAACAAAGGCTTCTCTATAAGACTCAGTTTTCTTATTTGTAAAATGAAGATTACAATATTTACATTGCAGGGTGTTAAAGAGTGTCTTATTCATAGCAGATACTGAGTAATTACTTATTGAATCAATGTTATTTAAGGCTTCAATGTGAGCTACTAGTCAATTTAACTTCCACTTTCCTTCTTTAAGATCTTTCAGAATGTTTTCCCTTATCTCCTTTGGATCTTACAGAAGATAACATTATGCAATTTTTGCATTGTACAAAGTAATGATAACATAAAACAACTCTAAACAGTTAATATATAAATCTCATAAAAAAACATGACTACAACAAAATAAAGATATTTTAATGACTACATGTGAATGAGTTAAAATGAATGAATTAACTTTCAGTGTAAATATATATACAGGACTGCAAAATTCAATCTCATTATGTTTCAAAATATTTTGGCCTGTGGAACATAGCTTTATATGTTTTTTTCCTGGATAGTTGTAAACAAAATTTTAATTTTTTGCACTACACTTCTGTACCTCTCCACCTACCTGCCCCTCTTCCACATACAACACTGCTGCATCATCCTGTGTGGTTAAAGTGTGACTGAATGTAATTTAGTAAGGAAGGAGGTGAAGTGACATGAAGCATGAAATTTAAAAATGAATGTCACACTGCGTTTCATATTGAATACTTAGCATTAATTCACATTGCAAGCAACTCGATGCAAATATTTTGTTGCAAAATAGAGAAAAGTAAAAAAGACTTCCTTATATTCACTGCAGTTGTGGGGGAAGTTTGAAAAATTGCTATTCAAAGTATCAGACACAGGCGCTTAGCTATGTACTGAGATTCAACTTCTGGCAATTTGAATATATATCCCTCACCCAATTATATTCACACTATTAACTTAGGGCACTGGCATATCTAGTACCACATGGATGCACCTATGTGATTCAGGCTGATTTCTGATGGAATCTTATAAAGCTATAGTCTGGCTCCTTAGTTCCAACTCTATCTCATATACTTCTTCCCCCAGGACAATGTCTTTGCTTTTTGCCAGCTCTATTCTTTTTTTTTTTTTTTTTTTTTAACTTTGGGAGAGAAGAAATCAATCTAAACTGACTGAAGGCAGAAAAAAAAGGATGAAGAAAATAGAAATGAAATGTCAATGGATATTAGAGAATGTTTCTAATATCTTGGTCAGACTAGCAAGGCATTACTAGAGATATTTCCAAGAGATAGTTCAAAAACTGTTTTTCAACAATTAATATATGTTGGCATGTGAGTTTAGTAAGTCAAAATGTAGGCTCACTGTCCTAGTCTCAACTGTGAAATTATTTCTGAGCTACCTGGCTTATACAATAAATCCTATCTTCCATCCCACGTTTTCAAAATGATTTGGCCTCATATAAGAAAGATTTCATATATCTGTTTATACATTATCTCCATCTCAAGGCATTTTAAATGCTTGATCAGTTTTGGATTATAACTTCAACTCATACTTTAGATAACGTAAAGTTTGTGGGATACATTAATGACAGATCATAAAGAAAGTCTGCTAAATCCACATCAATGAAAAATCTATACTAGAAGAATTCTTCTCCTTTGGTCATATAATCTAGACATACTACTTAATGAAAGTACATAAAGTACCAATGGTATGCCTTTGAAGGAATATAGGCAATTGGATGTTTAAATTCTTTGCTTGTTAACCCCCAGACTCACTTCCTCAAACCCACAAATCAAGTCCTCAGATGTCCCTCAGAATGTTGGATGAAAGGAATAAAAGCAATACTTTAGTTCCCATTGCAATTTACTGAGAGTAAAATGTTGGATTTTTGGCTAGGCAAAGTTTTGGTTTTGTGGGTTTCAGATCAAACTTAGTGGTTTTTACTTTATGTTAGGCACCATTCAAACCAAAGCTTTCAGGCTTTTAGAACTTGTAAAGCATCAGGTAAAATATCAGAGGATAAAAAAAAAAAATCAGTGGAAATCACTTTGGTACATTCATTTTAAAGACATATACACCTATGTCAGCTTGTAATGTGAAGCTGTTAATTCCTGACTATCCATGAAAACAATTATTTTCTTTAAGAAGTATTATTTAATATTTGTTTGCTAAGGCCTATGCTTGATACAAAGGAATCTACAATGAGAAAATTGAAGTTGACAAGTTCCTATAAACAGCAAATTGATCATAATTGACTAAAATCAATTGTCTTCCAAATTCTATGCATCTGATGAATTGTTTCTTAGAGTTAATTATAACTCTTAAGTTATATTGATTTTTACTGATATTAAAATTATATTTTAAAATTGGAAAAATTACAACTAGGGCTTTCTTTAGGTTTTTTCACTTAACCCAATTTATTCATTATTAGGGCCCACACATTATAGAAATGTGTATATTTTAATAAATTTGTATTAAAATACTCTTCATTGTGCTCCTTAAAATGTCTTTATCTTATTATGTTCTAATAGGTAATCTGAATCAACTTACTTTACTTCCAAATATTTTACTTTCTCTAGAAAGTTGACACACATAAGTATAGCTTTCATTTACTAATTTTTTTCTATGCTAGTAAAATATTTTAATCTAACATGTCTACCTAAAGTATTTATAATCATTTCATTTATAAGTATTTATAATCATTGAAGTTAACTCTATCTTACACAAGCCTTAAGACAAACTAAATTTTCAGACAAAAATAGAAAAAAAATTCACTGCAAAATATTTGAACTTTGCAGATCAGTTCCACAGTTTTGGGAAATAACCTATATCAATAGAGACAAAATGGTTTTAAATAAAATAATTAAATTATATTTAATTACATAATTTTGTTATTTATTTGCCCAGGAAAGTATTCCCCGTAAACACTTCTGCTTAAGAGGAACATAAAGCAGATATTTAGCATGCACTTTGTTACAGGCTTAGTCAGATGTGTATTATGTACTCTATTTGTTTCAGTGGATATTGGACATACATATACAACACAAAAAGCTAGCCTATTGCCATACTGTAGATAGTGGAAGAAGACACTAGATTACTGGATTGGAGGTAAAGTATTTTATTATTTAGGGCAAAGCAGTAAGTAGAATGTAGTCAGCATGATGTTCACACTGCGTCCCCATGTCCTGCAAGTTCCAAGATGGTGGCACACAGAGTAGGTTCTGTTAATGGAGAGCTCATGGGTTTACCCATTTTTATAGTAAACCAAAGGATGTCTGCTTTTTGTCAAGAGAAAGATGTTCCCTCATCCCTGATGGTTGCTCACTGCAAGTACAACCCCAAGAAATGGCCCAAATAAAAAGCATTTAGAGATTTCACTGTCTGGAATACCTAGGAATAATTTTAAGGGACCATGGTAGATCACCATTCCAACAGACTACATATGTTTGAAATTTTCAAGCAAACAACAAAACCTTTAAAAATGATATAGAAGATTTACAAACTAGCAAAGTAAAACTCATAGAAATGAAAATACCAACAAGATAAACTCAATGATTAGATTAAACAGAAGAGCTAAAGAGAGAAATAGTAAACTAGAAGATCAGAAGAATCTATTCAGAATAAAGAACAGAGATAAATTTTGAAAAAGAGGGTAAGACAAAATAACACAATAAAAAGATCAAATGTTTAATAGAATCCTACAAGTAGGAAAGAGAAATTTAGGTAGAGAAAGTAGATAGTCGCTGAAAATTTTCCAAAATAAGCAAAAGACATCATAACCATATTTTAAAAAATCCCAAAGAATCCTTAGCAGGTTAGATAAACTGCAATCTAAAACTATGGTCAACATGTTTAACTTATTGAAAGAGGCAACAGGAAAAATTAAAATAAGCCCAAAAGATGGTAATGAAAAGAATTTCTCACAAAGAACCTGCAGTAAGTTAACATCTGAATTCCTACAGTTAATTTTATCCATGTAATAATCAATAAAAGAAATCTACTCAATTCAAGACATTTGGTTCTCTATGGACTTGCACAGAATATAGAAATTTCCCCTTGGAAGGGTTCATATAATAGACTACACAATCTTCTTGACATCTGCTTTTTCCATGGGTTTTCCTTCTCTTCCTCTTGTTCTTCCCATTCTCTTATTTCTCACAACCAAGAAACTCTAGGCTTTGAAATACAGTCACTGCTAGAGTCAGCTCCCCCATCCCCTCTAAGTTCTAGCTTTCATTCTAATCTGAATAATCAGAGAATGTCTTTCCAGAAAATAGGAGGATATTTCTGAAATAAAATGTTGCTGAAATAAATTCTGGTTATATATATTTTTTCAACTCACAGCACACATACAAATGTATGCCTTAATCATTCAGTCAATGAAAAGTTATTCCAAAGTTGCATCATTAAGAAAATATGGATGAAATATCTGTGTGTGTGTGTGTGTGTGTGTGTGTTTAAATTTCTCCCTTCTTCAAAATAGTAACAATAATGCCAACCTAAATAAAGTCTTACTCTTTTCACTTGCAACTTCTTCAAAAATATTCTATTTCTAGTTTCTCTGCATCTGTGTTCATGGAGTTTTCTCCTTTTTTTGGCCTGTCTGATATTACGTATGTTTTATTTTGTTTCTTCGTGCTTTTTTTGGTTGTGAAATGAAGTACTGAAACATGAAAGCTTTTATGTCAATTTGGCTTACGTGTTACCTTATATAGGAAGCCATGTAGGAGATGTGTGATCTTTTTAAAGTTTATTTATTTATCTTGAGAGAGAGAGAGAGAGAGCATGTGTGCATGAATGCAAACAGGGGAGGAGCGGAGAAAGTGGGGGAGAGAGTGTGATGTGGGACTCGATCTCATGAACTGTGAGATCATGACCTGAGACTAAATCAAGAGTAGACGCTCAACATACTAAGCCACCCAGGTGCCCCTGGGCTGTGTGATTTTGAAAATGTGCAAGCAGAGCTTCAGCTTTCTCATGATTGAAATAGTGACGACTGTTTCACAGGTTCTTTTGAGAATTAAATATTTTAACATGTAAATGGTTCAGATTATAGTGTATGTTTATTAAATATTAGGTACCTCAGTGTACTTCTTCTTTCCTTTACCCTAACTTATCTCAAAAGTACCTGACAGCTTTACTGATTTCTACCAGTCCAAGGATTTTAATCTTAAACTTGATCAAAGCATTCTTTTTTTTTCTAAATGCATAATTCCATCCATGCACATGACTTCTAGCCACTTTATAGTGAAGATATCTTTTGCTATATATCCAGCTTTGATATCTTTTTCTCTTGTGAATTATAGGTCATTTGGAAAGTTTTGCTCATGTACAACACTGGTAGGCCCATGACATCATCATTTCATCAAGGCTGATCTTCCTTATTGCAACAAATGACTTCACTCCGTAGCCACCTTATTTTTTTTAGAGTTCTTTTTTAAATAATTAACTGCAAAAGGTTTACACGATTCCTTCCTCTCCCCCACTTTCAATATAGAGTCAGCAACTAAGTCTTGCTAATTCCATCTACTAAATATTTCTCAAATATGTCTTCTCTCTTATGCTATTGCATATATAATTTCTCAGCTGCAGTACACCAAGAGCCTGTCTTCATAACACCTGTCTTCAGGATAAGTTCAAGCCACATTGAAACGATCATTCTAAAATCTAAATGCATTCCTGTACCTGGAATATACACTCCTCACATTATGTTTCTCCTAAATCGCTATCAAGTATATGGAAAAACAAAACCAATAACAAAACAAAATAAAACAAATCTGTAAAAAGCAACTCAAGGATTAACTTCTCAGGGAACAGTGGCCTTATCCTCCAACCATGAATTTGGTGCTGCATCTTGTTAGCAAGACAGGAACAGGGACATATTTTTCAGGGACAAGTGAACATGCTTATCTTTCTCAGATTGCATTTAATCATATTGTGAGTAGTAGTATAATTTTTTATTTATCTCACTAGATAAGGAGTTTTCTAATGCCATGTATAATGAACATTTATTCAGTGATTAGTAATTGCCAGGGAGTATGCTAAAACTATGCATCAATTACATCATTTAACCCTCATAAATCCCTGTGAAGCAGGTAGTACTATTATGAACATTTACAGATGAGGAAACCAAGTCACAGAGGTTAAGTAATGGGCTGAATGTCTCTTAGCTAGATGGTAATTAAGACAAAATTCAAACTTAGAAAAGGTAGCTCCAGAGTAGAGCTTCTAAACAATTATATTACACTTTTTCCTTTAAAGATCGAGACATTTCTTTGCTTCTATATATTCAATCCCTACTACAATAATTAAACAGTAATAGACATTTTGTAAATATTCATTGGATGATAACTACATAAATGAATGAATGACAAATGAGTGAATAAATAAATATTTTAATCGAGAGCTTTTTGCTTTTATATACTGGATTTATAAAATAATATTTGGCCAGGGAGCAAATAAGTTTCTGCAATTAAAATATCAATAAAAAGCTGTATGAGTTAAAAAAAATTTAAAAATAAATATATATTTTAAAACTTGGGAGTATTCTTATAGATTATAAAGATTTAAATGATTGCTATGTTTTGAATACATATATAAGCCTCTATTTTATTTTTAGATTCAAACTATAGCCATATACAAAATAAATCTGCAAAATTGTCTTTGCTTTCCCCCTCCCACTGACAAATTTAACAATGTTAGAGATGTGACCATAAGCAGCCTAACAAAATACAGTATCATCAGAGTCCTCATCTGTAAAATGAGGACAATGAGCTATGGAATCTCAAAGGCCCCTTCTAGCTCCATCATTTATAATTTTCTGACTTAATTTATATCATACGTTTTACTAGTGCACAGCATGTTTTCTTTTAGTTCCAGACTAATTTCTTCCTTTTTCTAAGTCTATGGACTAGTGCTAATTGTCATGCCTAATCTATAGGCCAATTTGTAAGGGAAAAAAATCCATTGGGGACATTGCAAAGAATCCACAATTTGCAGAGGGTAGAGTGGGAGACCTGCTGTGCCTGGACTGAAACAGCTGTTTCAAGAACCTTAAGCATCTGGGGAAGTCATCCAGAGAAAGGCCATCTACTGTGCTTTGATCTCTCCACTGAAGCACTGCCTGCCCATATGCTTGGTGAGAGTCCAGCCTGTTAGACCCATGCCTAGGGCTAGCTTTACCCCTTGTTTCTGCCCAGGAAATGGCACCAGAGTGTTTCTAAAGTGTCAGTGAAATAAAATTTCATTATGGTAGAGCTTTGTATGAAACTGAGGTTATATGGTATTACATTAATTAAGCTGAGTAAGTCAACATTGTGCTTTATAAATGAATAAAAGAAAAAAATAAGGGATAAAAGTGTAATGTTTAAAAACATGTGTGTAGAACCGGATGGTTTTTAAAATGCTTCTCAAATACTTTCTCCTTTAATCCCCATAAGAATCCTCTGAGCATACTCTAGTTACTTCCATTTTATAGAAGGAACAATTGATTTTCAGATAGTTGCTTAGGAGCCCCTAATTACCAAACATGGGGTCTGGGCTCAAATTAAATCTCCTGTTACAACTTTCTTATCCTTTCCATCCCTATGCATTATCCTAAGAGAGAGAATGATAAGATAGATATACTCTAGGCATATTTAACTTCCTAAACTAAATTGTATTCATATATAGAAGGAAAACTTTTTTTTTTAATGGAAGGAAGTGTAATTTACTTTGGCTGTCATTTAAGAAACAATTTTATGAAGCTTATTTCTCTAAGAATGCAAATTAGTCTCATAATATTCAACTTAATTATCTTATTCTCTATCAGTAAAAACAATTAAGAACATGATGGGGCACTGAGGATGGATACTAATCAAACATTGCTTGATTTACACAAAAAAGACATTTAAAGCCTTCAATGTAAAGTTCTCCTTAAACCATGCAAAAAGTCAAAGGTATCTTTGTCAGGACCAACTAATTTTGTATACCTACCTTTGTCAGAAATCACTAATTGCCTATCTTACCTAGTCTTCTCCTCTGGTTTACTAACAGTACCTCAAATAACTAAAAACAGGATTTTCCAGACTTAAGCATATAATCTGAGTTGCAATAATAGTTGTTGGATGGCTCCAAAGCAAGTTCTTCAAGTGTAAAAAACTCACTGGAATGAGTATTTTGCCTTAGTCCTTTTCGCTTCTTCCTGAATGGAATGCGGGTATGGTACTAGTTGTGGAGCTGCTATCTGGGGACTACAAAGAGACATGTATGAAGCATGCTGTCTGGTAAGGATGTCTGAGAAGAGGAAGAAAATACTATTGTAATGGATAATGCAGCCACTGACACTGTCCCAGCTTGCCTGTTCTGGGCTTGTTGCATGACACAAATAAACTGACATTTAGTTAAACTGCTATTATTTGGGTTCTCAGTTATATACATGTGAATGTAATACCTTACATATTTACCCTGAACCAATCACTATATCCAGGAGGAATTAATGGGAACAGACTAACTTATGTGCATCTGCTGCCTCTCTCACCTTACTAATTTCTGTCCATTTATATATATTTTCAAATCAATCCATCAGGGCCCACACCACAAAAACCATATAGATACTATCAAATGGGGAAAAATCCAGTCCTCTAAGAAAGGGACAAGGAAATAATGAATGATGGGTAGTCCCTCACAAATTCCACTATAATATCCCTGTACCATAATTTCTTTAACTAGTCCTCATTTAGGGATACCTAGGCTACTTCTATTTTGTTATTATCATGAGGCTTAAACTCTGTTGTAGATAAATCACGAGTTTCTGTGTGTGTGTGTGTGTGTGTGTGTATGTGTTTCAATGTAAACTTCTGCCCCAAGTGTATAAGAATGCTTAAAGTATAGTTACCCTCATCATCACCATTTATTTCTATCATCATATATACATATATACAGGTTAGTTGCAAATAAAAATTTTATAGACAGAATTTATTTTCTTTGATTTAAACAATAATTTTTAGTTTCTGAATAGTATTTTTATTTGTAAATCATGATGTAGTTAATCAATTAAAATCTCCATGGCAGTGCTTCTTAAACTTGAGTGTGTACATCAGAATTGGCTGGGGGACTTTCCCCACCCCCAGCTTTATTGAAGTATAAATGACAAACTTGTATATATTTAAGTCACATAATATTATGATTTGATATGCATGTACAGTGTGGAATGATTACTACAATCAAGTTAATTAACACATCATCACATCACAGTTACCATTGTTGTGTAGGCATGATGAGAACATTTAAGATTTACACTCTCAGCAAATTCTAAGTATACAATAAAGACATTTATTAAATGTATATTTAATATACATTTTGTATATTATTGTATATCTTATTGTATATTAAAGTATACAATATAACATTCTGTGCATTAGATCCCCAAAACTTATGAAAACTGAAGTTTTTTTCCTTTTAACAAACATCTCCCCAATTCCCCAATATCCCACTCTCTGATAACCCACTGTTCTACTGTTTCTAGGAGTTAAATTTCTTTAGATACCACATATTAGTGAGATCATATAGTATTTATCTTTCTTTGGTTTATTTCAGTTAGCATAATGCCCTCCAGATTCACCCATATCATCACAAATATACAACTATATATCACATTTTCTTCATCTCTTCATTCCTCAATAGACACTTGTGTCATTTCCATATGTTGGCTATTGTGAATAATGCTGGCAATGAACATGGGAGTGCAGGTATCTCTTTGAGATACAGATTTCATTTCCTTCAGATAGATGCCCAGAAGTGAGATTATTGGATCATATGGTAGTTCAATTTTTATTTTTAATTTTAACTTTATTTCCTTTTTTGTGAACAGTTTATGCCCTTAATTAATTTTTGTAAGGATTATATTACCTTTGTCTAAGGATTGTCTTTGTCTTTTTCATATGTGCTAAATACAATATTTTTCTAGTTCCAGTATTTAAAACTTCTCTTTTAGGGGTGCCTGGGTGGCTCAGACAGTTAAGCATCCAACCCTTGATTTCAGCTCAGGTCATGATCTTTCATGGTTCGTGAGACAGAGTCCAAAGTCTAGCTAGCACTGCATGGACATCACAGAGTCTGCTTGGGATCCAATCTCTCCCTCTCTTTGCCTTCCCCCTTCTCAAAATAAATAAACATTAAAAAATAATAAATCTTCTTTTAATATTTTGAATTTCAAGATTTCAAATTTTAGAATAACACAAACTTAGTAAGAAGCTTCTGTGTTCCTACATTGCTTTTACATTTAATTATAAATCAAGAACTCATTTATATTTCCTTTTTTTAATGTTTATTTTTTAGAGAGAAGGAGGGAGACAGAGGATCTGAAGCAGGCTGTGCACTGACAGCAGAGAGCCTAATGTGGATCTTGAACTCAAGAACTGTGAACTCAAGACCCCAGCCAAAGTTGGATGTTTAACCAAGTGAGTCACCCAGGAGCCCCATCATTTATATTTTTTTATACCAAGATGCTTTATTAGTTTTTAAAAATAGCTTCTTGTTTTACTAATTATCTCTATGCATAGTTGATTAATCTGATTTTTTAATTAAATTTTTTTTCTTTTAATTTTTAACCACTTTCTTTTCTACAGTTCCTTTGGGTTGATGATGTTTCCAACACGTTAAGGAAAATGTTCATTAAAGTTTAGTATTTCCTATTTTCTAAAACAAATTTAAAAATATAAATTTCCTTCTAAGTTCTTATTTAGCTTCATTAAACTTCACCCATCATGGTGCTGTTTAATCATGATTAGCTTCTAGCACTTAATAGAGCATTTTACCCATTCACTCTTCATAAACCCATTTTTATGTTCCAGATCTATAGATGAGAATACCTGTTTATTAGCGAATTACTAATATTATGATATAATCAGTAATTTTCCTCTATGCAGAGTTGATATTTTATTATTTAATAGCACTTTCTTTACAACCTGGAAACAAATATTTGTAAATGTTGCATGTATCTTCGAAAAGAATGGGGGGGGTGAAGAGTAACATTAATAAGACCGTGAATCGGAACCTCCAGACTCCCCTTCCTCCCAAATACAGATGCAAGGAATAAACAGCTACACGTGTAGGACAGCTCTGAAAAAAATCCAGAAACTAGTTGGGAATCTCCTACACACCCAGTGACTGAGAAAATACCCACAATGAAACAGGCAGGGAAAGCTGAGACACACTCCTACCTTAAACCCCATCCCTGGGACAGCACCATACTATCTAGAAAGCATCCCCAATTCACAGCTTCTTCCTGAGGAGTGAAAAGTTTAGACCACGCATCCAGTGCACCAACCGTTACTGCTGCCACCTGAGGAACGGCCCCATGACTCGTATTTCTGGGAGCTGACATTCGCTATTCCCCTGGAACCACAGACACCGTGCCTGCCCCTTTAAACCCGTGCAAGAGCACTCCAGCAGCTCGTCCACACGGCTCTGCGCGCAGCACCGGCGAGCCTGCCGGAAAGCCCAGCTCCGGCCTCCCCATGGAAGGGGCTAGAATGCGCGGCCCAAGCCCCGACTCTTCCGCCTGCTGGTGCAGGGTCTAGCTCTCCTAACTTTGGCGGCTCACACTGTGCTCTGGAAGCTTGGCCAGTGTCCGGCTGGTGGGACCACATAACCTCGCCCCCCACAGCTGGTTTTCTGAGGTGAACGGGAGGAGCCACGGGCACCGGAGGTAGGTGATGCGTGACGCGTGACGCGTGGGGGCACTTCCGGCGCTTCCCACCCCAGGCAGTCCTCCACCCCTTGTTCCAGGGAAAACAAGCAAACCCTTTTAGCTTCTACCCGGGAGGAATTGGACATTTCCAGTGCCCTCACTTTTCAGCAGCTGCCAGAGGGGCTGGGCTTCTAGCCGCGTCTAGGAACTTCTGCTTCAGGGCATGTGTTAGTCCCTGGGGTGTCGGGTAAACGAAGCAGCGCGGTTTTAAATGACTCTGCAGGCCCCACTGTGACTCCAGTCCTATCCGCCCCATTAACAGCACCCATCTCCTGGCCTCTCCCTAAAAGAGGTTAGACTGCCCATCGAGTACCCCAACTTTTCCAGCTGCCTCCCCGGAAGTCTGGCTCCTAACTGGCTAGTCTCTAGCAGGTAATCACTGGTCTCCAGGGGGTTGGAAATGGCGGGTGAGCACTTCCGAGGACCCCTCCTAACCCCTTACTCCGGAGATGGAACGAAGCCTTCCGCTAAGGCGCCTCTGAGAGCTCCTGGGCCTGCCGTTCGCTTGTCCCCAGGAGTGACAAGAGAGATAACAGCGGTGCGAAGTGGTGTCGCAGGATCCTTTACCTCAAAACCGGGGTTCCTCGTCTCCTGGCGTTGAAGAGTGAAGAAGTGGACAAAAAATGAACAGCAGGCAAAAGTGTAGAGTATAATATCAGAAAGGAAGAATAGTATGAAGGCTCTCTGCAGAGAGGGGACATTGGGAGGTGAGTATCCCAGACTATAGGCAAGGGGCCTTGTTTTATAAGGTTCTGGTCAGCCGTCCCCTTCACTTCACCCCAGTTTCAGCTCAGGCCCCACCCTTATAGGCTTGACAGCCCTAGGTGCTGAGTGGTCCATTCCCGATTGGCTCCATTCCATTGTATGAGGTGTTACCAATGGCCTTAGCATTCCTTCTGTCATCTACTATTTATTTTTAATTAGATATTTTGTCAAATTCCTGAGGGGAACTTCAAGGGGAGTAGGTGGTGTCTGTTACATTCTTAAGAGAAACCTTACGCCAGAGGGAATTTGTTGTAGTCGGACACTCAGCATTGTTTCAAAGTGTGTGTTTTTCCCCACCCAGGGACCTCAGGTCCTGTCCCTTCCGTCTTTGCCTATTTTATCCTGTTGTAGCAGGATTCTCACACAGGGTACTGACACCACTGAGGCTTTTCTTTCCAGAAAGCAACTTTATTCCAGCCGGCCTCGCTCAGTTGGGTTCATACCCAAAGAACTGAGCCCCTAACACCACATGGCATGGTTTTTTATATATATTTTTACCTCTTTGTCTCCCATATATGGTAAAACAGAAACATGCAGTCTGATTAAGTGGTCTTATGTTACAAGGTCCTGAGGGATGTTGTCACATGCACAAATTGAAACGTTCTTTTTTTCCCTTTCCTTAGAGGGGTGGACACTACCACACTATCTTTCCCTGTCATAGTGGCACGTGGTCTGAAAAAGAGTTCAGGCATCTGCCATAGCTCCTTTCCCCAGCTCAGTGCAGAGTGAGTGTAAGGTAAACTCCAGCTCCCAGGTTCTCCATGAGGAGAGAAGAAATTGGACCACATAGCTAGCACCTCAACTTTTCCAGCTGCTGCTAGCCAGGCTGGCATCCATCTTGCCTGTCTCAGGGAACTGAAAGGACTTGGCACACCATAGTCTCCTGGGGAAGAAAATGTTAACTGTGTGAGGAGCTGGTTATGTTAATCAGCTTGACTGTAGTAATCATTTCACTATGTGTATGTATCTCAAAACATCAACCTGTACACCTTAAATATAGTATGGTGTTTATTTTGAACATTTTAAGAAGGAAAACGTGTATACTAAACTTTTTGAGCAGTGTTACTTATATATATTAGAACAATTCATAACTTGTGGTTTTCAAACCTTCCAGTGTTTCAACTGTTTTGCCTACATATCTGTCATTTTTCAGGATTTAAAATGTCCCTTATGATTTCAGATGTCTTTTAACTAAAAACTTTTTTTTTTTCTGGGGCGCCTGGGTGGCTTAGTCGGTTAAGCGTCCGACTTTCACTTAGGTCATGATCTCGCGGTTCGTGGGTTCGAGCCCCGCATGGGGCTCTGTGCTGACTGCCAGCTCAGAGCCTGGAGCCTGTTTCAGCCTGTGACTCCCTCTCTCTCTGACCCTTTCCTGCTCACGCTGTCTCTCTCTCTCTCCTAGAAATAAATAAAAAATATTTAAAAAAAAACAAAAACTTTTTTTTTCTGTCATGAATCACATCACATTTGTAGATAATGTCTTTATTGGAGAGCAGGGAAGACAGCATTACGTGTATTTTTACAATTTCTAATCCAACTCTCTTTTCAAAACTATGCTGCTCACATGATATCTCTTAGATAACATCTTTTATGCTGCCCATTGTGCAGTATTTTTTACCTGAATACCGGAGATTCGTTGTCTCCTCGCTTTGAAGAATGAAGAGGTGGACACAGATTAAAATGAGCAGCAGGCAGAAGTTTATTAGAGTAGAAGATTAAAGAGTAAGAATAGTATGAAAGCTCTCTTTACAAATGGTGCACATTAAAAAATGAAAACCTGCGACTATAGACAAGGGACTCTTGTTTTGTAGGGTTTTGGTTGGGGGCCCTTGTTCCTTCTCAGGTTCTACCCTTGACTAGGTAACTCTAAGTGCTTAGTCATTCTTTTTAGATTGGTTCATTTCCATTGTATGAGGGAACAGGTCACTGTTCCTTGTGGGTCATATGTTTTATGGTCTGCTTATTTTTAGTTGGGTCTTTTGTTTGTCAAATTCCCAAGGGAAACCTGAGGGGGAATAGTAGGTGGTATCTGTTACACTCCTAAAAGGAATTTTATTCCTGAGGGAATTTGCTGGAGATGAGATATTCCCAGAAGAAATGTTTTAAAATGTGTTTTTCTTTACCCAGGGACCTTTTCTGCCTACTGAACTGCATAGTTCCCTATCACACCAAAACTCATCCAAACCCTCAATATTATTAAAGCCCCCAATTCTCAGAAATTGACTTCTGAGACTCTTACAAGAGAATGCTCCCTTATGGGAAGACTGCTTATTTTCAATATAGCATATTGCTTATGTAAACCTGACTTTAAAAGCATATCTTCAGGACTCCTGGGTGGCTCAGTAGGTTAAACTTCCAAACCTTGCTCAGGTCATGATCTCATGGTTCCTGCTTTCAAGCCCTTTGTTGGGCTCTGTGCTGACAATGTGGAACCTGCTTGGAATTCTCTCTCCCTCACTCTCTATTCCTGTCTCACTCTCTTCAATCTTTCAAAATAAATAAAATTTAAAAAATAAAATAAAAGCATATCCTCATAAATATATGTAAAATTTAATCTTGATATAGTAATGTACAAGCCCAATGATTTATCTTAGGTTAACTTTAAATATCTATCATAACATAAGAGATTTTACTTGGTTCCTCCAATTTTCAAATCAATTATATATTAATTTTAATCAGTCAGACTCATGGACTGATTCTCAATGATAAACACATGGGAGAGTTAGATTAAGCCAACAGGCACTTTAATACTTTCATGATGAGGATTATGCCACTGCTTTTTGAGGGACTGGGACAGTGATGTTAATCATTCTTGGCATCCTAGACTGGTATAAATGTGTATTGGACTGAATTCTAATCAGAAGTATCATGAGGGATAACATGCCATGATTAAGTTATAACTTTTTCTAAGTTTGATGATTGCTTTTTCCTTTAAATATACTCTAACCATCTTGATTAGATTTGAGGATATTCCACATATTTACAAATTGTCCCTGAGGATAAGATACTTCTAGGATGGCACCTCTCAAATATTACTTCTTGATGTTTCCGTCTTTACTCTCAGTGCTAATATTTTATTGAAATTAAAGAGACACATATTTCAAACTCATTCTCAAAATTTTCACTTGATTAATTTTAAGACTTCTTCCTGTCCTTGAGCTGCTAAAAGGAAATCAGAACATTTCAGAATGTTTTTTGACCTATAACTGGCCTTTTATAACAGAAGTTTCACTAAAATAAATGCTTTTGATATGTATTTTTAGTTTATAATCCTTTAGAATATGTTGAAGCACTACTGATTGAATAAGAGTTAAAAAACATACTGTTTAGATATGTTTTCAGTTTTAAATAATAAAAATTATTTTCTTGTATCACATCATTTTGTATTCAATATTCTATAATTCTGTGTTTGTGATTGTATACTTGTAGAGTCCTGAACAGCCCTGTAAATCTTCAAGATCTTTTAATGATTTATGTATACTAACTCATCTTATTCTCATTCTATTTTACAAATGAGGGAATGAGTCAGAGTGAAATCAGATGACTTTCTTAGGTCACAAAACTTCATAAGAAATGAAGCAGGGATTTAAATCTGAGCAGCTTGTCTGGAGTCCACTGGGCTTTATTGGAACTTTTGGTGACATATGATAAACAGCAGTAACTAAAACTACATATTGTTACCCATATAAGCATATGGAAAACTTGTCATATGAACATAAGAATCCAAAGAGAACAAATATAATACTGTCTGGGAAGTAGAATGACAACATACCAAGCAGGGGCAGTATTTTTAACGTGGTAAGTATAAAGTAGGAACATAACAGTTCCATTCTTTCTATTACTTACTAGTGTAGCTTACTCTTTCTCTTTTTTTAACTCCCAAATATTTTTAAAGTTATCTGTAAGAATGCCACAATTGCTCTTATCGTTACATTTTTTTTCTGAAAGTTTTAGACAATAATCAAAAAAATAAAAAAGAAAAACTTGAAAGAAAAACAAAATTTATCATTTGCTATTGTATTTGTAGAAGTGATTATATATTGTTTAAATTTTCAGTATTGTTAACGTGCAGTGTTACATTACTTTCAGGTGTACAATACAGTGATTGAACAATTCTGTACATTACTCAGTGTTCATCATGGTAAGTGTATTCTTAATCCCCATTACCTATTTCACCCATCCCCCCCTTCAGTTTGTTCTCTATAGTTAAGAGCCTGTTTTTTAGTTTCTCTCCTTTTTCTTTGTTCATTTGTTTTGTTTCCTAAATTGCACCTGTGAGGGAAATCTTATGGTATTCATCTTTCTCTGACCTATTTTGCTTTGCATTATACCTTATGGATCCATCCATGTTGTTGCAAATAGCAAGATTTTATTCTTTTTTATGGCTAAGTAATATTCAATTGCATATATATAGACCACATCTTCTTTATTCATTCATCTGTTGATAGACACTTAGGCTGTTTCATGTCTTGGCTATTGTAAATAATGCAGCATTAAACATTGGGGTGCATATATCTTTTCAAATTAGCATTTTCATATTCTTTGGGTAAATACCCAGTAGTGAAATTACTGGATCATATGTTAATTTATTTTTTTTAAATTTTTTGTGGAACCTCCATATTGTTTCCCACAGTGTCTGTACCAGTTTGCATTCCTATCAACAATCCATTACGTTCCTTTTTCTCCACATCCTTGCCAACACTTATTGTTTCTTATGTTTTTTATTTTAGCCATTCTGACAGGTGAGAGGTGATATCTCATTGTGGTTTTGATTTTCATTTCCTTGATGATGAGTGATACTGAGCATTTTTCATGTGTCTGTTGGCTGTCTGCATGTTGAAGAAATGTCTGTTCATGTCTTCTCATTTAAAAAAAATTTTTTTTAATTAGAGAGAGTGCACAAGTAGGGGAGGGGCAGAAGGAGAGAGAGAGAGAGAGAGAGAGAAAGAGAGAGAGAGAGAGAGAATCTTAACTAGGCTCCATGCTCACCATGAATCATGACTTAAGCCAAAATTGAGTTGGATGCTTAACCGACTGAGACACCCCAGGTGCCCCTCTTCTGTTCAGTTTTTAATAGGATTTTTTTTGGTTTTGGTTTTGGTTTGTTGTTGTTGTTGTTGTTGTTTTTCTTTTTTTCTTTCTTTTTTTTTTTTAGTATTGAGTTGTGTAAGTTCTTTATATATTTTGGATTTTAGCCCTTTATTGGACATGTTATTTACAAATATCTTCTCCCATTCAGTAAATTGTCTTTTAATCTTTTTTCAATTGTTTCATTTGCTGTTCATAAGCTTGTTTTTCTCTTGTAGCCCCAATAGTTTATTTTTGTTTTAATTTCCCTTGCCTCAGGAGACATATCTAGAAAAATGTTGTTGCAGTCAATGTTGGAGAAATTACTGGCCATCTTCTCTTCTAGGATTTTTATGATCTCCATTCTCACATTTGGGTCTTTAATCAGGAGACATATCTAGAAAAATGTTGTTGCAGTCAATGTTGGAGAAATTACTGGCCATCTTCTCTTCTAGGATTTTTATGATCTCCATTCTCACATTTGGGTCTTTAATCAATTTTCAGTTTATCTTTATGTATGGTGTGGAAAAGTGGTCCAGTTTCAATTTTTTGCATGTGGCTGTCCAGTTTTCCCAATACCAGTTATTGTAGAGATAGTCTTTCCTGTCACATATTCCTTTATTTTTGAGAGAGAGATAGAGACAGCATGAGCAGGGGAGGGTCAGAGAGAGAGGGAGATACAGAATCCGGAACAGGCTCCAGGCTCTGAGCTAGCTGTCAGCACAGAGTCCAATGCGGGGCTCAAACCCACAAACTGAGAGATCATGACCTGAGCCAAAGTCGGACGCTTAACTGACTGAGCCACCCAGGTGCCCCTCCTGTCACATATTCTTGTCTTTTTTTTTCAAAGATTAATTGCCGATAAAATTGTGGGCTTATTTCTGATTATATTCTTAAAAAATATCTCCCAAGAAATTCAATTAAAACATTGGAATTCAAAAATTCATCTCATTTGAAAATACAGTGTGAATAGTTCCATATGGCAACATAAAATAAAATTCCTGATAAAAAAATGAATAAAATATACACAACTCAAAGATGTACATTATAAATGTCTCTTGGAAGGAAAACGAAGCAACCAAATAATTGGGTTATATATCTAATAATAGATGGCATTATCTCTATTAATTATTATGTACATATTTATTGAGTAATCCGTATAGGGCAAGTACTCCTGGATAAAATGTATGAATCAAACATTGTCTTTACAGAAGCTATCACGGAGTGACAGAAGGATTAGTTATATAGCCTATAAAAGTTGTCATAAAATAGAAGATTCTACCCTAGTAAAGAAGTTCATAGAAACTACCCAAAGAGACAATATACCTAAAATCTAAAGTAGATTGAAGAGGCTTCTAAGTGCAGAGGGTGGGAGTAGATAGCCCCTTTAAGGCAGAAGGACACTTTAGTAAAGACCATGGTTGAAGCATAAACATAGCAGTATTAGGGGAAAACCATGGAGTTAAGGTACATTGAAAGGTGAAACTATAATAGGGAGTACATATCAGATGATACTCGTCCTGCTCAGACATATTAAAGATGTGTTCTTCAGAGCAAAGGGTGACCATAAAAACATTTCATGTAAGAAGAAAGTGCAATCTTATTTGTGTTTTGTAAAAATCACCCTGACTGCAATGACAGAACAAATTGAAAATGGGATAAGAATTCCCAGTAAGTAAGACAGGAAAGGAAAGGACAGAGGATGAAGACAAAAATGAGACCCAGGTTTCTGATGGGAGTAGTGAGAGAGAAATATATATTGAAAGAACAGAAGATTTTGGCAAATCAATAATAGATCAAGGCATTAAAGAAAAGTAAACCAGATATCTGTTTATCTCTTCCCACCTCCTGTTTCTCTCCCTTCATATGCGTTTACTGTGTAAAAAAGAATTTTATAAACCTAGAAAGAGAGAGTTATTGAAAGAATCGTGATGGTACAAATGCTAACTGTGGGAAAATTTTTAATTATAATGTAATTTCAGCACATTTACCAAAATTAATTTCAAATATATTACTTAAAATAATGATTAAAATTGAAAATTTAATAGGAAAATTACCCAAGTAAAATATAAATTAAATATTCTTATATTAAGGAATATTATGGTTATTAAACTAATGATCTCAGCTTCAAACGGACCCTTTTGTACTTTTCTTTGAGATGGGGCTGGAACTTTGCAAACCTCTTTTCTCCTTTGATAGAGGGTTCCTATTAGATTCTTTCAATAGGAGTAAATATCAGAAAGCTGCTATCAGAAGGAGAAGGACCTGCTACTTCTGTTTGCTTCCTGCTTCTGTTGCCATCACCACAACACTCCTTTGTCCTCAGCAGCAACAGAGAACCGAATCCTGCCTTAGCAGCTGATTCCATTTGTCAGTCTTCCCATACTGCAGGAACACATGATTTTCTACTGTGGCGTCTCATAGGTAGTCCCAACTTTGCATCACCCCTCCCTAGAGATCTGAGTTCCAGACTCATAGGACTCTTCCTCCAAGTTTCTAAATACTAACAATTCAAACCTTACCTCTTGGTTCTCTAGCCAAAAAGGTGGGAATTGCTTCCTTCTGTGATACTTAAGTATTTCCTTCTTCTCCTTCTAGTTGTCTCAGTCATGGTTTATAATTCTTAATACCAAAAACTCTGTTAAACTGTCTGATGAAGTTTTTGTATCTGTACTAGACAGGCTGGTACAGACTGCTATTTAACTATGATATCCATTAAAGAAATCTTAAAAGGAATGATTTACAGATTTGTTAATGTTAGAAAAACCATCAATATTCTCCGGTAAACTACTATTTGTTAAGTACTTCTCTAAGTGCTAGGAACACAGGAGTAAAGACCAACTGGATCCTTGACCTTAAGGAGCTTACTTGACCATAAGGGTTAAATGTGAGATAAGGCTTAAACATGTAAGCAAGATAGGTTCAAGTGTTGATAAGTGCTTTGATAACAGTAAAAAATGAATGATATATTAGAATTATAATGCTGTCTAGAATAGGGAGTAGAATGGGTATTTGACTTGAAATCTAAAAGACAGTAATAAGCAAACCATGAAAAGTTCCATGAAGGAAGAACTTCCTAAGAACAAATTAAGCTCTGCAGAGTCCTTAGTGACATGAGCTGGAAGTCTTTCCATTTTTGTAAGAGAAAAATGCGTTAGCTCCTGTGAGAAAATACATGAATAAGTAAAAGGAGGAGGAGGGGTGCCTGGATGGCTCAGTCGGTTAAGCCTCCAACTTCAGCTCAGGTCACGATCACGCAGTTCGTGAGTTCAAGCCCCACATCAGGCTCTGTGCTAACAACCTGCTTCTGATTCTGTGTCTCCCTCTCTCTCTGCCCCTCCCCTCCTCATGCTCTGTCTCTCTCCCTCTCAAAACTGAATAAATGTTAAAAATAAATTTTTTTAAAAGAGGAGGAAGAGAGTAGAAAGAAATAAAACTGGATAATGAATTAAATCAATCAGTCAATCAAATTATATGAATCCAAAATGGGTGAAAATAGCACTGGACTAATGACACTCAACAGTTAAAAATAAGGTTATATTTTATAAGCTATTGAAGGATGCCAAGTCCAACTTAAGAACCTGCTGGGACCCGCACTGGCCTCACTGCATGACAGTTACAGCGAGGAAATGGTGGCGTTTGCACAGCTCCTGCCATGAGAAACGAAAACTGGTGTCTCTTTCTGCTACTACTGGCTCATGTTGGAAATGAGCCTGCTGGTATTGACCAGGCCTCACAATATTCCAGATCAGACTGATATTCCCCACACAGATTGATCATAAGGAAAGGCATGTCCTTGCCTTTTCCAAAGAGATTTCAGATGAAAGCATTGTGGATGATTATTAAAAGGCTCTTCCTAAGGGCCTTGCAGATCCAAGACTTACATAATAAAGGGGGCTTGAGTCTAGCCTTGAGACAAAGAGCCTAATTTAGAGTTAAGGGCAGATATCCACCCCCACCCAATTGTTTCTGCTTGGATCACTGGCCGTCCCCCACCCCAAGGCATTCGTTATCAGTTATTTGGAGTGATTTATTCTGGCCTTGAATATGCTGATTGCTTCCTGTGGAGGATCCTATTGAGGAACTTCTTCTTTTGTGATTATGGGAGCAGAGATGTCTCCTGAAAGACCTGTTTGACCCCTGCTCACAGAGAAGTAACCTCACCCTTTTATGCTAAAAACATTGTCTGATAGGCTAAAGACACTTTCTTCCCCATAGGATAAGCATCTAAATCACCTATCTCACTACTGATAAAGGTTATGCATGAGTCTTCTACAAATCTATGTTCTGGGAAATTCTTACATATCAAAGAAGTTTGTTATCAGAAATCATTGTCTAAGGCAAATGCCACTTCTGTGCCGTCCCCCAAACACTTATAAAATAAAGTTGAGCCCCAGTTAGGGCTGAGATGCCTGCCTGGTGACCAGAAAGACTGTTGGGCCTTGCTCATCCCTCCCTTGCCAACACCGTCCATCCTTCAGGGACCCCTGGACCCTGGCCGGAGCCGGCCTCCGACAAGAACCCAACTGATATATATCTCATATTAAGGATTTTGGAAATTTTCATCTCCTTTTTATAGCATTTTTCTATGAATAACTCTTAATGGATATTAATACATCAAAATTGCAGAAACTTAATAATGATTATGAAGCTTTATGACCTAGAAAGTTTTCACATGTACTCTCTCATATACTTATATGTAACACAAAGAAGAATAACTGGACGAACAAGCATTTCATGATGATTTTCTCTATTTCTTAAAATTATAGTTATTCCTTCAAACACTCTTTCTCATGCAGCACTTATATATTGGATACCTACTACATGCCTTGCCCTCTTGCATACGGTGATGATTTCCTTGCCTCCATAATAAGGAACCAGTAACATCAATATGTAAAAAATCAGTTGACTGGAATTTTAATGATAAAGCTCCTGTGAGGATTTTTTTTTTCTTTTTTAAAATCAATACCTATCCAAGGATTTGAAATCCCTTGGATGTGGTACTAGCAGGAATTTTTCCTCTAATCCATCTATCCTCCCTTTTTAAATTAATGTTGTTTAATTGAAGAAAGCACCTTGATTCTGGAAATCATTGCATTAACATATCTCTTTAGCAACCTACTATCATGCTTATACTGAAGTTCTGAATTACCAAGTGGGTCAATTTCAAACATCTGAAATGACAAGTGTTCTGATTTCTGGCCACTGTCTTCTACTTGCCTATTCTATACCATATTCTCTTTTCTCATATACTAATTTTAAAATATTTCAACCCAATGGTATCTTTAATTTACTAACCATATGTTATTTGCAGGATAAGAGGTCTATCATTTTTCCTTTCTCAGTTTATAACTGGATCTAGCAGTATAATCAATATCATCATGAATACAACCTCTACTCCAATATTCCTTTTTTTTTTTTTATTCCACTCTTGGAATTTACCTGATAAAAATCTAAACTTTCCAACTATTTCTGCAATATATCCAAATTGCTGAATGTAGGGGCTGGAGAAGAAAATGCCTTTTCACTGACTTGGTCTGTCTTCGAATTGATGGCTACAAACCTCAAGTGAGCCTTCAGATCTTCCATAAATCCTATTGCATTTCTATCAGATATTTTCATGTTGTCTCTCCAGATCCATTCTTTATACTTCTGAAAATTGTTCTTTTTCTTAGGAGACTGATCTATATGGAATCTCTAGGTTTTGCAAAATTTCAGCCTTTCCTGGGAACAGGAGTGAGGAATAGAGAATCATTTATCATATCTGTATTTGGATCACTCAAAATTTTTGGAGTTTCTATTGTCAACCCTCTCCACTAACAAAAACTGAAACTTAGGAGTATCCATGCTTCTCAGGGCTTTACACCAGTACTTAGAGTCCCTTTTCAGGACAAGGTTATCCAGTCTCCAGGGAGTAGAAGTATTACTCACATTTCTCAATTACAGTTTATTTTAAAATATTTTAGATGGAGGGAGGCAAACCATGAAAGACTCTTGAATGCTGAGAACAAACTGAGGGCTGATGGGGGTGGGAGTTAGGGAAAGGGGGATGATGGGGATAGAGGAGGGCACGTGTGGGGATGAGTACTGATTGCTATATGGAAATCACGTGTGGGGATGAGTACTGATTGCTATATGGAAATCAACTTCACAATAAACTATTAAAAAATAAAAAAATAAAAATATTTTTTACTCTTATATATTTTTGAGAGACAGACAGAGGCAGAGCACAAGTCAGGGAGGAGCAGAGAGAGAATGAGACACAGAATCTGAAGCAGGGCTCAAACTCACAAACTGACATCATGACCTGAGTGGAAGTTGGACGCTTAACTGACTGAGCCACACAGGTGCCCCTCTAAACTACACTTCTAACACTAATGCTATAGCATAAGTCCTTTACATTTCATCCTTAAAAGCTAAGCTTTTAACTTCCTGTCAAGACTCGTTATTTTGCACTGTATCCTATCTAAATACAGCAGGTCGAGCTATGTGAATGGGAGAAAACATTGGGATAGTATGAAATATTAAGGAATATTGAAGAATAAGGTAATATTTCACACACACAAATATATATGAAACTAAAGTTTTCCAAATTAGTCCTGAGAACACATTAACACTAAATTGAAGAAGCTTTTCAACTGGTAATGAGTTCCCATTAATGGAGGTATTAAGGTGAATTAGAACAATCATCTCTCTAGTATATTGTCCAGTAAATTAGTACATTATAAGGAGATTGGAGAAGGTAGCTTTCTAAAAAGGATGAATTTTATGGTTCACTCAGACTCTGAAGTTTTATGCTTCTAGTGATGAGATTCAGAACATAGTAAAGTTCTTTACTCAAGTTCCTTTTCCTAAGATAATCTTGTTTCTCTGACACACTACCATGCGGCTATGATGAACCCAAGCATGCTCTGGATAATTTTAGATATCTGCAGTGGATAAAGTTTATTGAGATACTCTGGTAAACATTTTTCCAAACTCAGCAACCTCTTGTGTTGGTTCTAGGCTTAAACTGACCTTGAGATTTTGGAAGATAATTGTTCAGGAGTGTGTTAGATGTCCTGCGTGTCTCAAGAAAGAGCTATTTCTTTTGTGGGCGGACCTTAACTTACTATTTTACTCTTCTGCATTTGTGAAACTATTTCAGGAAGTACAGTAGTTTAGATGATTGGAAGTATAGAGATATCACCTTAAGCTGCAAATACATTTATTAAAATATGTATAGTTATAAGTCTAGGCAGAAAAACAAGTGCTCTAGTAAAGACACGCATTTCTGCCATGATACTTAGGGAGGACTTCTAGTGAAAAGTGGCATGATGAGTAAAATTTTGAAAGATAGATAAGAAAATTGAAAATAGGTAAAAATGGAAGTGGGGGAGAAGTGAAGAGCATTTACTGATTTTTTAAAGTTTATTTATTTATTTTGAGAGGGAGCGGGAGGGCAGAGAGGGAGGGAGGGAGGGAGGGAGGGAGAGAGAATCCCAAGCAGGCTCTGCAGTGTCAGCGAAGAGCTCATAATAGGGCTTGTAACCACGACTGTGAGATCATGACCTGAGCCAAAATCAAGAGTCAGGCACTTAACAGACTGAGCCAGCCAGGTGCCCCAAGCATTTACTGATTTTAAGAGGCTTTTTATTCTGGTGCCATAGCACAGGGTGAAATTACGTTTTCGAAATGAATAGCATCTGCTGTGTTCAGGTAAAATTATGGTGATACCAGCAGTATTCTAACCGGAGAATTAAAGTTTTCTAATGGTTCCTTCCTATCATTGAGAACCTTTAAGGCCAGTTTCGTGTTTGTTTGTGGTTTTGTTTTTTTTGAAAAACAGTGTTATCTTAAAGCTACTGTTTGCCATTTGAATTTTTTAAAAATTTTACACACAGACTGTCACCGTACAGAATAAACAACCTCTAACATTAAAAAAAAAAAGAATTTTGTCTTATTTTAAACCTTTAATTACATCAAAACCATGGAATCCCACAAAGCAATTCCATATCTAGTTCTTAATGAAGAAGATACTTTGCCATAGATATTTGTGTTCTGCTTCTTGCCACAGTGAATGTTTTCCTTGGTACCTAGGATGATGACCATTTTTCTTGTTTGCACTGGAGAGTCCCAGCACAATCCTGTTGTCCAAGCTTAAGAGTTATTAGTCATCCCTTTCACCACTGGAATAAAAATTAATAGGGGCGCCTGGGTGGCTCAGTTGGTTAAGCGTCCGACTTTGGCTCAGGTCATGATCTTATGGTTCATGGGTTCGAGCCCCATGTTGGGCTCTGTGCTGACAGCTAGCTCAGAACCTGGAGGCTGTTTCAGATTCTGTGTCTCCCTCTCTTTCTGACCCTCGCCTGCTCACACACTCTCTCTCTCAGAAATAAATAAAACATTAAAAAAAAGGAATAAAAATTAATAATAAATCACATGACCACAGCAATTATAGTACAAGCATGTTGAAATTTTGTGCTATATGTCAAGTTTGTTCAAATTTACTTTAAAAATATTATACATACAATGAAATATTCTTCACCCATAAAAAGAATTGAATTAAATTTTGCTATATTTTATAACAAAATGGACTTTTAAAACATTATGCTTAGCAGAATAAGCCAGACATAGAAGGAGACTGAAATTATATGAGGTACCCAGAATAGGTACATTCATAGATACAAAAAGTAGAATGGAAGTTTTTGTGTTGAGGAAATGAAAACAATGGCATTATTGTTTAATGAGTACAGAATGTTTGTTGGGGATGATGAAAATTTTGGGGTATAGGTAGTGGTGATGGTTACATAACATTGTGAATGTATTTAATGTCATTGAATTGTACACTTACAAATAGTTAAAATATAAATACTATGCTCTGTATGTTTTATGAGAATAAAAAAGAAGACATGCACTAGCCTAAGGCAATATTATGTCAAGATTTGTTTGATAAGCAAGCTGAATTAGGTGTGCTGAAATGCTTTGCTGTCCCAAATTTGGTATGTTTGTAGATACTCTGGAGAACAAGATAAATGCACTGCAGTAGCTTTGATCCTGACTCTTCATTTATCCTTTCATTGTGTTTTGTATCCTACTTCCCTGGTGTCCTTTCCCAGGAGTTACTGTGAGCTCATGTGGGGATAACTCACTTGTAGAATTTCAAGCTGAATAAATCATAATAAAACATGTTAAAAATGTAATTATTTAAAATTATATTTTTGTCTGGCTCATAGATCAATTAAAAGTAGAGTTTAAACTGTAGATAAGACCCCATGAAAATACCTAAATATCGAGAGTAGGTTATTATTCGTTGAGTATTGTGCCAGTTATGGAGTTATCAATAAAACTTTTAACTACAAAATTGGTAAGATATAAAGGGCATGTCAAATATAATTAATGAATCAGTATTAATAGCAATACATTAAACGTTGTAGGATTTCTTAAATACTTATTGTAAAATGGCTTTTATTAAAGTGTAGTTGCAAATACAACTGTTTAATTTCAAGTTATAAGGAATTTGTCACAATGTTTGGGTAGCGCTACATTCATGGCAACAGATTTATATAGATAACATGATCTACTTTTAAAAAGTACTAAGTAGAGGGATGTCAGTCAGAAGAGCATGCGACTCCTGATCTGTATTACAAGTTTGAGCTCAACATTGGGTGTAGAGATTAAATAAATAAACTTAAAAAAAGGTGTTAAGTAGAATAACTATACAGACTGAAGAACACATGGTAAGGGGACTTTATGGAATGATTTGCACCATATGACAACTTCCTATATATAAACTTCACTTTACATTTCTATGATTTTCAAAAATCAAAACAGTAAACTTCAAGTGGTTACTGTGTGTATATCACTAGTTATTGGAGATATTGTTTTTCCAAAATGGTAGTGTACCATGTTGAAATACTAATATTTTGTTTTATCTGCAATTGTTAATATTATAGAAAGTTTTAGTGCAGTATTAAGGCTACAACCACCCTAGTGCAAATTGTATAGGAATAACTTAAAATATTAATTAAATTATAGATATTATACTTAGGAGTGTTACACAGGATATCACATGTTCACCAGAGAGACTGATGATTAAAAATATCTTCTGGGGCACCTGGGTGGCTCAGTCAGTTAAGCGTCTGACTTTGGCTCAGGTCATGATTTCGTAGTTCATGGGTTTGGGCCCTGTGCTGACAGCTCAGAGCCTTGAGCCTGGTTCAAATTCTGTCTCTCCCTCCCTCTCTGCCTCTCACCCATTTACACTCTGTTTCTGTCTCTCTCAAAAATAAATAAAACATTTAAAAAATTTAAAAAATCTTCCAAGGATATATATGTATATATTTATCATGTATTAAATATTATATTATTATACATTTAGATTTGGTGTGATGAGAAATACTTTAATTTTGTTCTTTGAGATTAGTTTTAATCCTATGGGGGTAGGGTGGTGGTAGAAGTAGTTCACAAAGATTTCTTGGGCAGACAAAAATGTTGATAGTAAGACATAATAGAATTCGCAGCTATTTTAAGTCAAAATGAGTTCTTTAATCTTCTATCTAGTGTATGTAGAATTCATTACTAACTTCACAACAAATTTCAAGGAAACTAGGTAAGCTGTAACTGTTAAATTGTGATAGAAATTAGGAAATGTTGAAATAATCTCATCAAGAGACTGTGCATAATGTCATTTAGTACATTAGCAAAGTCCCCCAAATCTTGTTCAAAAGTGTCTTTTACTATCTTCGTTTCACCATTGCTTGGCTCATTTGAAACGGCCAGTATGTTTGAAGCGGTTTATAACTGTGGCTGAAGAAGCTATTCAACACAGCTCGTTAACTGGCAATTTTACCTCAAGACCATCTTGATTGAGTATTTGATTCCTCATGGTTTATTCTTCTGAACAGAAAATAAATAAATAATGCATACTATAAATAGACTTCTTGAGTGTGGGTGGTTTCTTGATGAGTTAACCAATAATATAAACTTAGTTTGTTGGCTGACAATGATTGTTTTGTGCATATCTGTGTATGGATTGATAAGGTAGCAACAACATTCTTTAAACAGCAGTTTAGAGGCTTAATGTTCTATTTTCATTGTTAATTCTTTCCTCTTCTGGTGAAGTTTCATAAGGTGAAAATGGTCAAGTAATTTGGGTTCTGGTCCCTGCTGTATAGTTGGCTCGTTACACCTGAGTAAGCACCAAAACAATGCTGATTCTTAATGGAAGTGTTCATTCTAGTTGGTTGCAATAAGGTCTGCCTAATCCTATCTTTCTCTCTCTCTCTCTCTCTCTCTCTCTCTCTCTCTCTCACACACACACACACACACACACACACAGGTACACATTCTCCTTTCCTCCCCATTTTCCCTTTCTCCAAAAGTAATAGGATTAAATTTTATTTTTGTTGTTTCTGGTAGGTGTCTCTACAGTTCTAAATAATATGCTTATATGACCATAGTTTGATTAATCAACTTTGACAGTGTCTGATGACCTTCATCTTTAAATAATTAAGATATTAACTCACGCTAACCCTCTTATCCTCCTTTTTAATTTTTTTGCTTACATTAAACATTCACTTTATAATTCAATCAGTATAATGTATATCCCTTAACTTGCTTTCTCCATTTCTATAATGGGAACAATAATAAATCATGTTATCAGGCTTGATGACAAGAAGTAACCTGTATGACTTATCTAACTCATGGTGAGATATATAGGTTATTATGTTTAAGTCAAGTTCTGGAATAGCTGAGTATGTAAGATATTGTATGTATGTATCTTTTAATTTTGCCATCTTTTAATTATGTTTCCTGAAGAGCAAAGATTAATAAGTGGACAATAGTTATCAGTTATTACATCACTCAATTTTATAACTCAATCTGACTCCCATTTATAACTTCCATTACTCCTAAGTGCTGAGTAGTGGACTAACTTGGGCTGGTTTATGATCACGCACTGAAACTTCACCATATATATTGTAGAAGATATAAAGAGGGTGGGATGAGTTAGTAGAACAAAGACCTAAGTATGCAGTTAAAATCCAATAAGCAAAGTAGAGATAACTCAAAAAAGTGGCCAATAGTAGAAGATATTAGGCTGAATATAGATAGCAAGGATCATTAGAACGAGGCAAACAAAACAAAACACAGCAACCTCGGAGGGTCAGAGAGAGTTGATGAACCAGTATAGTTGCCTGGAATAAACCTTGTTACCTGTGCTTGAATTTGTGTATGGTATGGAGTAGGACAAAAGATACTCTGACCTCAAGGAGATTACAATCTAATGAAAAACCATAGATATTAAAATACATAAAATATTAAAAACATAACGAAAGAATTTTTTTAAAAATTGAATTACACGAAACTTTAAGTCTTGATGGTTGTAATGGAAAGTGAAAGCACATAATGGACAAAATTTTCAATATTTAAATGCATATAAGAAACAACTAGATTCCCTTAAGACATTTTAAGTACATAGTACATTTGAGTCTTTTAGACCACTGTTGTTCAGTATTATGTCTATTTTTAATGAAATGAAAAGTTACAGTAAAGGGTTATCTTTAACTCTGTCTCTACACTATTAAGCTATCTATAAAAATAACTAATAATTAGTAAGGATTCTTTCTACCAGAGAATATTATTACAAGGAGATTGCTTAAGTCCGGATGGTCTATCAAGATTATATTATATTATTAATATTATATTAATATTTTTATACTGAAATTGTACCATATGCAAAAGAAATTATTTGTTCTAATTTAAAAAAATCAAGTTTGATACTAATGGGTTATATAATAATAATTTTAAAAAACTCTTGGTAAAAGACATTTAATTTACATTTATTTTAATACATCAGGCTGCTACAATCCAAGGTGGCAAACCAGGTTAAGTGTATTAATGGTTGGACTATTAAGCATATCACTTATAGTGTTCACTAACATTTATTGATTCTTAGAAAAGACTTGCTAGTAAAGCCTCATTCCTGTAATGCTAAGATTAGGTTTATCCTGCATTAATGCTTTAGTTTGATCATTTAAATGTCTCTCAAGTTCAAGTTTTACATTTTAATTTATTCTTAGGTCTATGACCATGCAACTAAAACTTTAAGACTTTTCTCACTGGAATGATTTGGCCTTGATGTTAATAAGCCCAGGCAAATTGGGAGCTTTAAATAACACACAAAAAAACCCCCACAGTATTTTTCAAGCTTTTTGTATATAACTACACATGATTATCAATGTTATGAACAATGGGATGTGATTGTTCATGGAGGAAGAAAATTTCCTCTTATAAATTACAATGCATCTATTTTGTCCAAGTAAGAAATTTCACAATAGCTTTGAATGTTCTTTTATAGCCAGTGGGGGTGGGAGGGAAGTATAAAATGAGTCAATCAAATTAAAAGATGACTAAATTTTTCTTGTTTTAGTATTTTCCCTGGGTTTACCCATGTAAAGAAAATTACCCAAAAGTTGCAAACCAGAGTATTAGAAGTGTCAGATACTCAAAAGTATCTTCATTCATAGTCTTTGTTTGTATTTCTAGATTTTATTTTTATAAGTATGATTGTCTCATTTGATGTCAAGTGGCTACTTTAAGTGTATGGTATATGAGTCGTGATAATCAATAAAACTCAGTTCTCTAAGTAGTCATTGAGTTGTTTGGACTCAGATATATCACCTTTTTGTTATTTTTTTTTTAATTTTTTAATGTTTTATTTATTTTTGAGAGAGAGAGAGATAGAGACAGTGTGAGCAGGGGAGGGTCAGAGAGACAGAGACACAAAATCCAAAGCAGTCTCCAGGCTCTGAGCTAGCGGTCAGCACAGTGCCTGATGCAGGGCTCAAAGCCAAAAACCATGAGATCATGACCTGAGCCCAAGGTGGACGCTTAACCAACTGAGCCACCCAGGTGCCCCAACTTTTTGCTATTTTGACATTCTTCATATATATCCTGTCTCCTCTTCTTATGGCTTTTTCTCAAATTTCTATGATATAGCCTTAGGCACCTATTTAATTTCTTAGAAGGCATTTCACTTAATTTTAATATGAGCCTATATGAATATGCTCCATAAACAAGCCATTTCTACCTAGTTACTCTTACAAAAAAAAAAAATTCAAGGTATAATAAATTCTGACTTCTCATACTGAGTTTCCTCAGGGTCACTGCGTAGCCAAGATAGCTGACATGAGGTAGGCAACATGTCTGCAGTAACCATGTATTAGGATTAGGACCTGAGCTACTATTTATTAAATTTATAATAATTAAATAAAAATTATTTTAGTCTATGGATTGGCAAAAGATGAGAAATTAAAGCTGAAGTAATAATGTAATCAAAATGATTAGTGTTTCCTTCTTTCAAAGGAAAAAAATGCTGAAGAATCTACATTATAGAGGAAATATAAAATATTTGAGCAATAATAAATATAATCAGTGAATTTATCACAATATGCACAAATATTATATATCCCTATAACTGCGGATTTTGTTTTTATTGACATTTTAATATAATAATGACAAAGTGGCAATGCTTGACATTGATTAAAGAGTTATGGAGAGAAACTTTGAAGTAGTATATGCAGTGGTCTTTTGTTTTTGTTTTTGTTTTTCTTTAAGAAGCACCATCACTGACACAGTACTAGGAAATAAACTCCTAAAGTAGTACGTCTGTCCAGTAACTATTGAATTGGTAGCTTCAAGCAAGTCTTCTAAATACATTTAAAATGGTTATAATAGTGTTTGCAACCCAACTAACTTGACTATTGTGAAAGTTTACTAATAAATAATAGCATAATAAATAAATAAATAAATAAATAAATAATAATAAAAACATAACATTCTCCCAATACCTAATATACTATATTTTTGCTAGCATATCATTTATAAAGCTGGAAAAGAGTCCCATATTTCATTTTCATTTTGTGAGGATAGTGATATTCTTGCGCCTCATATTTATTCTAGTTACACATTCTAAATAAATCTATTCAAATAATCCTTATATAACTATTAATTTTCCTATAAGTGGCAAATTTCTGACACATATGCACCTGGGTGTCATCAGTAGACAACGTTATCAATGATCACTGAATTTACCCAGCTTTGGCCACCATCTTCTCTTGAAGTAACCCACAAAAATCCTTTATATATTGCTTTTTCCTCACTCTTTCCTTCCTCACTTCTTTCTTGCTTCTCATATGCCATCTTATTTGTGTGTGTGTGTGTGTGTGTGTGTGTGTGTGTGTGTGTGTTTTATTGAAATATTAAGTTCCTGTGGCATCTGGGTGCCCTAGTCAGTAAAACATCTGACTTTTGATTTTAGCTCAGGTTATGTTCTCACATTTGTTGTTCAAGCCCTGCACTGGGCTCTCCGCTGATGGTATGGAGCCTGCTTGGGATTCTTTCTCTCTCTTCCTCTCTCTCTGACTATCTTCTGCTTATGCCCCGCCCCCCCTCAAGATAAGTAAATAAAGACTTAAAAAAAGAAGTATTAGTAAGCTCTTGCTACTGTTTAAGGTGTTACTGTATAGTAATGGATAAGACTAAGTCACTGCCTTCATCATGGTAGGATATTGAGATTCTAACAAAGTACACAAATACATGATAAATTTGCAGATATCAAGATATGCTGTGAATTACATAAAATAGGGCAAGTTTATAAAGAGTGATTCCAGAGATGAGTATGGGATTGTCTTTAGGGAAATTTTTCATGAATGTGTTTAGAGAAATTTTTTCTCAAAGGCTGATATGAGACCTGAATGACAAAAGTAAATGACAAGAAGACATGGGTACAGCAGGAGTAGACTGCTTTTTTTAGAAAAAGCCCATTGAAAAAAAACAAAACAAAACATTTCATTTAGAAGTGCTCTAAATGAAAGATAAGCTAGAAGCACGAAGTGTTCATTCCAGTGATACAAAGATAGCTAAAAAACAGAAAATCTCACTAAATAACCATATAAATAACCATACGAATGGGTCAAAAAAGAAAAGATGCATGACCATCTCAGTATATGCCTAAAAGGCATTTGACAAGATTTTAAAACTATTCCTGATTTTTAACCCTTAACAAAATAGCAGTGGTTGACTGTTTCCTTAATATAACTAAAAAATGGGAAAAAAATTGTGATCAGTCCATAACTTTCTAATGTTTCATTGGAAACATTACAAAACACTGAAACAATTAAATATGAGAAGCATTTCTGTTGAAGTCTCGAAGGCTAGAAGGAAAAAAACAAAAGGCCCAAAATCTTTTTTTTTTTTTTTTTTTAAGATTGATCTTAGAAGTACTGGTCATTACAAGGGAAAAGAAATTAAAAACAAAACACAAAACAAAAACCAAAAAACAACTTTCACTGGATCAAGCAAAATTGTATTGGAGAAAGTGTGGATATTGAATGGGTAACAAATGAAGTTAATGAGGGAGGCAGTTGTCAAATTAGGTAGAAAGGCATTGGCCATTGCTAGCAATGGGCAGTTATTCTAAGTGTATTGAAAAGATAATGAAAAACCATTGGGAGTATCAGAGGACATCTCATGAACCATTCTGAAGGTTCATTATCAAAAACTTTTCTTAATTTTTTGCTCTTCTTTTCTAATTTGCACACAAGAAACTGATGGGCATTATTTCCCCATCCTGTGTTGCTATCTTCGTTCATGGAAATGTTCTGTGGATAACGTCTATCCTTCCTGTTTTTGCACTTGTCACAGTGATCTTCTGCCTATGATCCCAATCCTTTGGCTGACCAAGCTGCCCCAAAATCAATGGTAATATTAGCAAAGGGGTAGTCCTTCTCTTCTATTCCATGGTATATTTTTGTCCCCTAATTCTACAGGTAGTACTCGTTATGCTGTATCTAACAAGCTTGGAAAAAAGCATAGGATCCTACCTATACCAATTTCTCCCATGAGACAGCACAGTGTCTTTCATTCTTCATTTCTTTGGACATTTTATTTGCCTCTCGTGCTTAATTTTCTGCTTTTTTACCTAAAGAAAGCAAACAAACACAACTAAAGCCACCTACCAGCATTTCACTAACACAAATGCACATCAGTGTCTGGTACGAGGCTCTACCAGGCCAATAACTGCTTAGGCCCAGCTGAGGGAATAAGATGATTTCTTATAGAGCCATTTATTTTTTTAAAAAAATTGTATCCATTAGACCAAGTGATAATCTAATTTCTAAGTATTGAAGAGACTGAAAAAAATTTCATCACATGTATGTTTGATTTTTATCAATATGGCTATAATATGAACTTGTTTTTTATTAAAACTCTCCAGATTAAAGAAGGACTCTTTTTATTTTGAAAATAATGAAATATGCAAATATACCAAAAAAAGTGTTAAAGACTCATAGTCTACCATTCAAAGTGAATGGCTGCTAACATTTTGTAAGTATCCATATGTGTATGGATTTGATTATTATGTGTTTGTCCCATTTGAGAAGTTGATTTTGTCTCTTACTTTATTTTAAACATGTTTCCACATCTTACATGTCTTTTGATAATGTGATTTTATGGTCAGTATCTTGATTTAGTGTCATATTTTAACTCTTTTTATATTCTGTTTTTTGCAGGTACAACAGTTTTGTATTCTTTTATTCTCTGTTGAGGTTTTGCTTAAATAGAATTATAACTTGATATCACCATTAATGTTAGTATTTCAGATGAAGTTTCTACAATAGTTATTTTTGATCTTTGAATTAGATTTTATTATCTTATTAAAGTCATTACATCTATATTTTATTGGATACATTGAATATTGCTGGTCCTTTTATTATAAAAAGTCCCATCCTATGTTTTCAGGATTTAAATAGTCTTTCAGTTATTTGGAATGTGTCATTTAATACTTGTTTTTTTCTAAACAAAATGTAGACGGCATGTGTTATGAGATAATTATCTAAGAGCAACTTCTAAAATTTATTTTTGTTTTTGCCTTTCTGAATAAAATTCAGATAAGCTAAAACTAGAAATCTTGTTTTACAATCTTCATTATCTTTTGGCAATCTTATTTACTTTGAGTTTAAAGTCAGCCAGATATCTTTCCCTTTCTCATAGGTACCAAACTTTTTTCCCCCCTAGGAGCTTATAGAGAGTATTTTTAAGTCCTTTACACTTTTACAAAGGCGTATCTGAGTTCTGGGATCTTTTAACTAATATTGGCCAATCCTCTAGTAACTCTTCCTAAACATAAATTCAAATCTTTAATATAGAAAAACATGTATTTATTAATTTAAAAATTATTAATCTACCATTTTTAACATGTCAGCTTTCTTTCCTCCTTCTGTCAGCTTTCCTTCATCTTAATCAGTATTCTTTTTTTCCTTTTGACTTCTGAGATAATTTCTTGAGTTATTATTTATTTTATTAATTTTATTTTGCTTAATGTCCAATCTGATGATCTCATCTCCTTTGTGGTTTTTATTTAAGCAGTCATACAGTCATACTCTGTCTTTTCTATTTCCTAATCACAAAGTCATTAGACTTGCATACATTTTATTGAAGTGTTTTGAGAACTTGCATAAGACACTTTTTAAAAGTTCTTATTATAACATTGTTTACAATCGTCTTTCAGAGTGGTTTCTTTTAAAATACAGAGTTTTGATATAGCTCATAAATTCTTTTTTCATGTTACTTATTTTATTTTGATCCCCTGGTATGCATCTTTGAAATGATATGAATTCTGTTTATATCTTTCAAATCCAGACAAATGAAGAGGAAAAAAATTCTATTTTCTGTAGTTTACTTTTGTGCTTCATATATCCAGTAGTTTAGGGTAAAGGTAAGGTAGCTAAAGCTCATGTAATTTGACTAGAAAGTCTCTTCTCTTCTAGGTTTTCCCCCACTGTATTTGGCATGATTTTCTTACTTTGGAAGGTGACTGTTTCCACTGTGTGTAACATGGTAGTCATCCTTAAAAAACAGATTTAGCAGTGTGTTTACTTTTTGCCTGTTATGGTTGTGTCAGAAAATTATTAGCCAGGAACAACTGCAAGTTTAGATTATGTAAAGAGTGCAGATTCTTGCTTCTGACTTTCTTGGTGGAGTTGCTGATAAATCTATAGATTTCTTTTGATTTGTTCCTCTTGGTTTGAGGTACAAGTGCCTTCTGTTCTCATGCTTCAAAATGAAGTGGTGTTATTGGGACTGCTAAGTTCACTGAATTTACTCCTCAGGGTTACTATTATTTTTCAGAAAGGGCATCACTGTATGTTCAAGATGTCCTAAATCTGATGCTATTCATTCTATATCTAAGAGAAAGAATTTCTTTGAATATAGAAAATTGCTCTGTTCACTTTCTCAGTTTTAAGAACTCACATCACACATATTCAACATTGGAATAGGAATCAAAGAGATTTTTTTATTGCTACTTTTCCTGGAAGCTACCATTTAAAATAAATAAGTAAATAAAGGAATCACTTAAAACCCCACTGTATATCCTTGGTCCCTACACACATTTGTCATGTTGGTCAACAAATACAAAGTTTATTAAAACATAATTAGATTATGTTCTTCAAAGAAAATTATTTAGTTATTATTTTGTGTGGCTTTCTGGTTAATAATACACGTTCTCTGTGAGGGTGTGAGGGTGATAGCATTGCAGTGACAGGTAACCAGGCTTTGTCTTCCAGGAGTATGAGCCTTAACTGGAGATACAAGACACACAAACAACTACATAAGACAGAAAATCTAAAATGTCCAATAAAGACAATAAGGACCAAAGGTGCTTAAAGGAGGGGAATTTACTGGACTTATTTAGAGAAGGCAATGGAATTTTAACTGAGACTTGAAGGAAGGGGTTGATTTCAATAAATATGAGTAGCAGTTAATCTAAGTAGAGAGAAAAGAATGGAATTCAGAACATGAGAGGCATACGAGAGAGATTTAATGTAGTGCCATATGGTCTGCTTATTAAGATTGTTCATCGTGATGTCTACTAGAACTTTTGCATATCTGCAGCTGGAAACTTTAGTTTGTTATTATTTTTAGGACAATTTGTATTTTTGAATGGATAACTGTACCTTGAATCATTCTTCTATAGTGAATTATGACAAAATCACACAATTTGAGCAACTTGAAGATTTTGAGGATATCGGCTTACATTTTTTTTTTTATTAAGAATGTTACTCTTCTCCAACTGTTTTAAGAAAAAAAAATGATCAAAAATGAAAGAGTAACTTGATCTTAGTGAGCTTTTGATCCCAAAGTTTCACCTAAATTTTTACTCTATAAAAATTGGATGGCAACAAAATCTGAGAATCTGAATAACTTTAATTTAACAAAAATATTTTTCATGTTTGCACTGATAGTTTTTTTCCCCTCAGCATTGAACTAGTGTATTGAAAAATAAAACATCTTATTACACGAAAGTTCAATGATGTGTAAATACATTGGGTAGCATCAGCTACTGACCCTACTTTCTTAATACTTAATTTTCTCTACTACCAACACAGTTGATTTTTCCAGTTAAAATAAAATCAAAGAAAAACATCTTATTCAAAAAAAGACTATATTAGGCACTCAGTTTTTATCATTTTTGGTTAGCCAGGATATTGTGACATCTTGTAAAGATACAGGGAAAAATTTGGGATCACTGAGTTTTATTGAATATCAGAATATTTTCTGTAGTGGATTAAAAGATATATAGCCTTATTATGCATGTTGTATGTCATCATAACACAATATTTACACAGAATGGAATAATTCTGAGAAAGCTTATTTTCTCTTTCCCACAAATTATGCTTTCATATATGCTTATGATCATTTTTATTCTGAACCAAAATAATTGCTCAAAAAGTGTGTGATTTGTCTTAACATGCTTAAACATTATTAAATCCTAAGATAGTGTAATATTAAAGGTATTGAATTTAAAGTCAGATAAACGCATGTCTAAATATGGGCTTAAATGGTGACAGATTGTATAATCCTGAGTAAATAATTTTAATTTACTTGACTTCAGTTTCCTTATGTGTAAATGAAATAAAATAAGTAGTTTAGAGGGTTGTAGACACCAAGTAAGGTACTTGGACTAGAGTTTCCAGAAAACTTTAAAAGGTTGAATGTGATAAGAATTATTATGTATATTTCACTGTTGATAATTTCCATCTTGAACTGATTTTATGGTTGTAGTATTAAGTGTGTGTGTATTTATTAATTTTAATATTCAAATGTTTGTTTAGAGATGGGACTTTGGATTTTAGTTGGTTGATTAAGTATATATAATTTTCTTCCTCTGTGAAGATTCCACTGAAATGGCAGAATAACAACAAGAAAAAGACCATAATATGGTAGGCAGCAAAAATAAAAGGATTTAGTAGTAGACCAGAAAGTTTGAGTAAGTCTTTATGATAGAAGCAAATACATTTAGATGGATATAATATACAAATTAAGAAACATTTTATAAAACTACTACTGATTGGAAATCAATGTTTATTGAGAATTCAAATGTCAGACACTATGCAAATATGTTCTGTTGATTATGTCAAATTTATTTGAACCTTCTGAAGTAGATTCTTACAGTGTAGACAATGAAGGTTAGAAATTTACTCAGTATGCTCTAAGGTCACACAGCTAAGATAAGGCAGAGTTTAGTTGGAAATCAAGGATATATGTATATATAATATATATAATTTTGTGTAGATTCTGCACCAGTGTGTATGTGTGTGTGTACATACACACTATACTTATGTATATAAATATGTATGATTCATTGATATAATGTTACCATGACTTTCTGTTGTCATAATGAATTTTAGTGTGTTTAAACCAAATGTTAATTCCCTTTAACCTCTCTTATCTATATAGTTTGATCACTGTTTTTAATTTAAATAATAAGGGGTATTTACATTCTTTTGATTTAATTAATTTAGTCCACTGCAGAGTGAATTAGTATATTATGATCACATTTCTTTTATCACTTGAATATTGTATTCTTGTCTTCATTTTATGTTACATAATTTGAAATTCACATATCCTTAATGACTATACAAGATTTTTTTTCCAAAAATATGCCTATACGAGATATTTTATTGAGTTTCATGCTTTTCTTCCTAAGAGGAAAATTCTTCTTCCTTCTTTCATCTTGAGACTCTCAGTCCTCCTTCTGCTCTCTGGTCTGCTCCCCAAGTTTACTACAAAGCTGCCATGTTTCTATTACTGTGTTGAATCCACTGTTTGTTGTTAGACTTTCATCTTTCTTGGTATTTGCACATGTCATTTAGAGCACATTAACAACTCCCATAGGAATACATGGGAGAAAACTTTTATAACTCCCTGTATTTTTTTCAGTATCTTAATTATGTATTTATACTTAATTGATTAGTTGGCTTACATGTAATTCTAGGTGGAAAATTATTTTTCCTTAAAATATTGAAGTTATTTCTCCATTATTCTAGCCTCCTGCATTGCTGTTGAGAAGTCTAGTGCCATTTTGATTGTTAATATATATTTACCTTTTTTTTCTGAAAACTTTTACGTTTGGTGTTAAAATTTTTATGTTGATGTGATTAGTTGGGAGTCTTTATTTTATTAAATTTTATTAAAAGTACTACTCTCTCAGGGCCTGTGACTTTTATTTTTGTGAAAGTTTCCTGTATTAATTCCTTGATAATTTTCTCCTCTCCTTTATTTTCCTTTTTTTAAAAAAAATATTTCTCCTCTCCTTTATTTTCCTTTTAATAGGAAATTGGACTTCCTAGACCGAGACTAATATATTAGTTTTTCTCTTTCTTTCTTTGGCTATGTCCTTTTTCTTTTGGTTCTTCTACTCTTAGTAGAACACTTTAAATTTATCTTTAAAACTTTTTAAATGTAGGAGCATTGAATGGGATAAAAGGAAAAATAATAGATGTCTTATAAAGTTTTACAACTCCAAGCTTAAAGAAAAATATCTAAAAGGTTGATAAAAAAGAAAAGAGACCGAGACAGAAAGGAAGCAGAAGTCTTGATTTATTGTGTCAATTAACTACTGCCTCTACTGAATAGTAAGCCAACTCCTGCTCTTAGCACCTTTTAAGTCTCATCAAAACTTCCCATATTTACTTCAGATTTCTACTATACATGCTCTCTTTTGGAATAACTATTATTTATCTTTTAATATTTGCTGTTTGGGAAATTATCAATTTCCATGTTATTTGCTTATTTGGGAAATTGATCAATATCTCTGGTCACAGATTTTGTCTATTCCTGAAACCAGCATTAGTATGAATATACTTACACTTTTTTCATATGTTTATTCTCATGTACTTGTTCTCAGTAGTGTCTTGAATTAGAACTATGTTCTGCTATTGCTAGTTGTAAAAATGTGGCAAGTTAATTAGTTAATTACTCACCATTTTAATTTCCCATAGAAAAAAATCCTAGTGAGGGGCGCCTGGGTCGCTCAGTTGGTTAAGCATCCGACTTCGGCACAGGTAATGATCTCACAGTTCGTGGGTTCGAGCCTTGTGTTGGGCTTTATGCTGACAGCTCAGAAACTGGATCCTGCTTCAGGTTCTGTGTCTCCCTCTCTCTGACCTTCTGCTGCTCATACTGTCTCCTCTCAGAAATAAATAAAACATTGAAAAATTTTAAAAAAAGAAAGAAAGAAATCCTGGTGAGACTCAGAAGTCAGAGGAGATTGGTAAAATCTGAATTATGTACAGATTTTAGTTATGAAAGCAGGTATATGAAAATTTGTTCTAAGAAAATAACTAAATGAAAAGGAAAAAATAATCCACAGCTTCCACAGAAACAGAATCAAGAATTTCTATATGTGTATCTATATCTGTCTTTATATATTTACTATAGTCATATCTAAATCTCTGTAACTACATATCATCTATCTATCTATCTATCTATCTAATCATTTATCTTCTATTTTATCATCAAGAGAAATTTATTTTAAGAAAATATCTCATGTGAGATATCCCAACAAGGGTTGGGAATTTTAAGCTTTGTAGGGCAGACTGAAAAATTGGAAACTCATTAAGGAACTGATGTATGGTCTTGAGATAGAATTTCTTCTTTACTGAAAACCTCAATTTTCCTTTTAAGGTCATCAATCAATCGGATGAGGCTCATCCATGTCATTGAAGGTAATCTCCTATATGTAAAAGATGCAGATGTTAACCAGCTTTATAAAATACCTTTACAGAAACACATAGATTAGTGCTTGATTAAATAATGGAGTAGTATAGCCTATCCAGTCTGACATATAAAACTCACCATTACATTTCTTATGACAAGTTTTTTTTCTGTCTAATAATGTTAAAGACTAAAGGTCATGCTTCGCAATTTAAGAAGCATAAGCTGGTTTTAAGAGGAGAATAAATTTGGTTATCTAGTACCCATCCTATGAAATCTTAGCCTAAGCAACAATGGTTACTAAGAATGGGATTTAGGATTGGAGAAGGACATAGAAAATTGAACATTCATTTACTTTTCACCAGTGATTATTTTGATCAGGAGCATTCCAAGTGTTAAAGTAGAGGTGAGGCACTGGAGCATTTTCAAGTCACTCCTGGAGCTTCTAGCACTTTTCTATAGAATAGACCCATCTCTCACTCTCTTAGACTGGTCTTTAAAAAAATATATATAATAGTCAATTTAAAAAAAATTGAAACCAAGTTCTCAGGAAGCTTTAAGGTGACCCTTTCTAAACTGAAAGTGCCTTGAACTTTCCCACACAATATTGTACTCTTTCTAGAGAAATCACATGGGGATGCTCCTTGCTTATTCCATTATCAGTTTATCCATGTGAAAATATTTGGAGGCCAAGCTACTGAACCTTATCAACCCAAAGAATTGTTGTTGTATATAAATAAAACTGGAAGAGACCACATTTTGCAGCTTTAGCATTTTATTTTATTTTCACACTGTTCAAAGCTCTTCAATAAAAATAGATATTCTATTAATACAGAAATTAAACCATAAAATTTTATACAATTGTTAAACAGTGTATCAATTTAATTAAATATTGCTTAAATATAGGTATTTATGGTTGTATATTAGGAACAAGTTATTGAATAGGTTTTGATTTTAAACTTTTAAAGATATAATATTATAACTAAAGTTTCTCATTTTTATATAAATTAATTCTTATAATTTATTTTTATACAAATATCCAAAATGCATATTTAATTAAAAATTAGAAAACCAGTTAATTCAGCAATTTTATTTATGATAAATTTATACCAATAGGAGAAATGATTTTCAGATAAAATCATGAATGACATCAAGACTATTGATGTCTTAAAGCTTATTTCCACCACTTCTTGGCATTTTATAAATATTACAAAAGATGTATTCAATCTAAGAATGCATTTTTCTATTTCTATGCTTAAATAAATGATGTCATTGTTAAACCTAAATGATTAAATCCCAAGATTAGCTAATTTTCAATGGCCAGTTAATATATAAACAATAAATTTGATTCTCTGCTTCAGCTTGAGAGATAGTTTTTTTTTCCAGGTTAGAAAAAAAATAGTAAATTGCCCTTTCTAACTTCAGTTTTCCCCTTGAACTCTACACAGGCAATTTCATTATGTGTGGTTCCATCATGTGTTTGCCCCCCAAAAAAGAATATTTTTCCACTCAGTCACACTTGTATGTTTGTAGGCATTGGGTGGGGGGAGGAGATATCTGGGGAGGGTTTTATCACTGAAATGCACACCCAGTATGCACCCTTACACAGTCTTATCTTTTATTTTTATTGTTTTAATGCCTACTATATAGAAAACCACTATTTTTTTAACTAAATATATATATTTTTAACTTTCTTACATTTTTTTTCTTTACCTTTTATTTTAGAGGTGAGAGGAGAGGAGCAGAGGAAAAGATAAAGAGAATCTTAAACAGGCTCCATGATCAGTGCAGAGCCCAATGCAGGCCTGATCCCATGAGCCTGGAATCATAACCTGAGCTGAAATTAATAAGAGTCAGACTCTCAATCAACTGAGCCACCCAGGAGTCGTGAAAACCACAATTTTTTTTTTAATGTCTTCTGTACACAAGCACTGGCCTAGGAAATTTACGTACATTATCTCTTAAAATTTCAACAACGAACTTACTTGATAGCTATAATTTATCTTTATTTTAAAGGGAAGTTTAATCAAGGTCAGTGTGTTTAAGTAGTTTATCCATGTGTACATATCTATTTGGTAGACTTAAGATGTATGCCCCACTATGTCATCATAATGAATCCTTCCCAACTTCAGTGTTTATCTGCAGTACTATATAGTAAGAATCACTACTAATAATATTCCAGAGGTAGTTTCTCAATCATCTGGGACCTGGTACATCAGTTTATTAGTTAAAATAGACCCACATTTGATGTTTTAAAAAAAGACAATGCATTTTCTTATAAGTATTTTTACTTTTTATTAAAATGGAGTTATTTCCAAGAGAGTAGTGGGGCCTTGATTATGGTAGTAGGATATGTTTGCCCACTTGCTTTCCACCTTTGTTATACCATAGCTAGCTTAGTTTCAGCTCCTCACATTTCTCTATCAGCAGTAATTTCTAAGCTAAAGGAGAATTCTAAGTTGTAGTTCAACACCTGATTCAACAATAATTTTCACCAAGCTAATCTCTGTTCATGTTGTAATATTTTTACTTATACCCTCCCCCCTTATCTATTCCTTATCTATTATTCCCTCCCCCCCTTATCTATTCCTTTGAGTCTGCCTGTTTGTCTTATTTCTAGCCCTCTTGAATTTCACTTGCCTTATTTTTACCAAAGTATGGTTGACACATATATTAACATATTAGTTTTTATTGACTTTTACTTTTAAAATTTATAAGCAAATAGCATCATTATAAGGTACGGTCTTTCTTTTAATGTTTATTTATTTTTGAGAGAGAGAGGGAGACAGAGCACAAGTAGGGTAGGGGCAAAGAGAGAGAGAGACACACAGCATCCAAAGCAGGTTCCATTCTCTGAGCTGTCAGCACAGAGCCTGATGCAGGGCTGGAACTCACGAACCATGAGATCATAACCTAAGCTAAAGTCAGATGCTTAAGCAACTGAGCCACCCAGGTACTTCTATAAGTACTGTCTTTAAAAATAAGTATGTGCTATTTTTATCTTTCTATTAGTTATAACATATTAGACTCTTACTCCTTTTAATATCATTTTGTAACAGAAAATTCTTTAATCTTTCAAATGTCTCCATGTGCTCCCCTATATTTCTCATAATCCTTTGAAATTAATTTCATGTCTTATGACTAGTTCTAGCCAATGGACTTAGAGTATAAATAGTGTCTTTTATTTCCAATCTGAGAATATTTAAGAATTGATGTGATTTCTCTACCACTGTATTCCCAGGTCACAGCAATGTCAGAGGGCAGATGGTTCAGATAGTATAGCTACAAGATGATAGAAGTCCACCAGCCCTTCTCTTTTACGTAAATAAGCAATAAATGTTTATAGGACTAAACTAATAATACTTTGTGGCTAATTTGTTATAGTTGCATGGCCTAGCCTATTCTGTATAATACACCAATATAGTCTCCAAATAGTTGGCAATGCCTTCTTCCTTCCAATAAGATCTTGACTGTAAACTCTTTTGTTCATAGATAATTTTAAATTTTTTTTTAATGTTTTATTTCTAGGGGAGAGAGAGAGAGAGAGAGAGAGAGAGAGCGTGAGCAGGGGAGGGTCAGCGAGAGAGGGAGACACAGACTCTGAAACAGGCTCCAGGCTCAGAGCTGGCAGTCAGCACAGAGCCCGACGTGGGGCTCGAACCCACGAACCGCGAGATGATGACCTAAGCAAAAGCTGGACACTTAACCGACTAAGCCACCCAGGCGCCCCTGTTCATAGATAATTTTAATTATAATGATTTTTTTTTTGCTAGCTGAATTTTTCTAAAGGTATCTAAATAAACTTGACTCAGAACATAAATTCAAAACAACACTTTAAAAATAAAAATCAAGTATTTGGGTGTATATTTATAGTATTTTCATGACATTCTGAATGATTAAACTACAAAAAATCAAAAGCATAACAAAGCAATGAGAGAAGTAGAATCCCTCTTCCTACAAATACAGATATATGTCATGCTATTGTCCTATCCATATATCTTCATATATATTTCTAAACATATATCCATGACAGAAGAAATATGGTAAATTTTATAAATCAGTGAAGTATAATAAGAAACAGATATTGCTTCTAGACATACTTCATGAAAACTTGATGCAGCACCTTTCAAATAAGTACTATTATCTATCTATTAATTAATCACATAGCTGAACTTTTATTAGTATATAGTGAATATGCTTTGTGAACCTACAATGATTTTAATTCCTTACATCTGTAAGTACATGAGATCCTGAGCCAAAGTTAAATGACACTTGTATGTATTCCACATTCTCCTAGACCTGGCCCACCATCGCTCTGCAGAATGCCTAACCTGAGTCATAAGCATTCCAGGAATAGAGAGGCCATCTCGTAATTGTATACTCATAATTGTACTTTTGCCAGCAGTCATCAGAAATGACTTATTAGGTATACAAAATCATATTGAGTGGGTTTTATTCCTGCTCAGAAGTCTAATAGTGAGGGCCTGGGCCTTAAGCTCTGCATCTGGGAAATGAAGATGTTAATAGTATCAACCTTATATCATTATTACAAGATTTAAATGTGTTAAAATTTTGGTAAAGTGCTTAGAAAAATGCCTGGAATATAGCAAGCATTTTATCATGTGTTTTTTTTACTATGAATGCTTACATTATTTATATGGAAATCATAGGTATATTGTGCTTATATCATTAAGTTAACATATAAATGAGCCTCTGACAATCTAAGATATTTATTTAACAAAAATATGCTTTTAGTCAGAAGCAAAAGGATTTAATTTCCTCAAAACTTCTTTCCCACCATAAAATCAAATCACATACTATTCCCAAGTATTTTCATATGAAAGCCAGAATTCCTTATCCTTGAGGGAAACATCTCCCGTTCCTGCTGCACCCTCACAGCCCCACTTCTTGGCGTTATTCACTGAAGGTGGAGTCTAATTGACCTGTTGTCTGTCTTGCATCCATCACTGGTTCTTGTCCCCACCAGCAATTCTAGCTTGATTCTAGTTAGGCACCATAAATCTCACATGGACTTTTGTTTGGATTTGGTTGCTGTTTGATTCTCAGTGGTCTTGCCAGAACCTACAGTGGAGAACCAGCTTTTTAATTTTGTTGTGTTGCATTCTTTTCACCATGATATCCATCTGTTCTTCTGAGCATTCCTATTACAGCTCTTTGTCACTATGGTAAGTTTCTGGTTACTGACATTGACCTCAGAAGTTTTACTTCCTTTTATATCTTTTTGAGAAAAAGAAAACAAAAACACAAGTAGTGCTAAGGTGTGTATATTTGATTTCATTCATCAGTTCAGATCTCAGTATGGTATTGCTCTGTAAGAATCTTCCATTACTTTCAATTTCTTCTCTGGAAGGGGGTGACTCAGAGAGTTGCTAATTTTCCTGCACAAGCTCTAGTATACTAGTGCCATTCTTTCTTCTTGATTCAGAGTCTGTGTTTGAAAGAAAGTAGAGCTGTCTTGGGACTTTCATTCAAAGCTATTGTATGTGCAGACTTTGAACATCTGAATAAAATGAATGACAAAAAGAAATAACAAATGAATGTATAAATTAACAGTATTAATTTTTATTTGCCTATAGAGTGATTTGATGCATTCACAGAGATAACTGCATTATAACATAATTTAGAAGTAGGTGGAAATTCAGCACATGAAACCAAAGCATGAGTATAAATGGAAGCCAATAAAGTCTCTAATGCACTGAATACCTATAAAAGTGAAGGTGAGCACAGATGCAATTTTATTTTTTACCTGTCAAGAATAAGATGAAAATGCCATTGCTTACGTGGGTCAGGGCATCCATAAAAACAAAACCAGTGAATAGAGGAAGCCAAAGATAAGAAACACATTTTTTGAGGGAACATACCTACATATTCACAAACACATGCTTTCACACACATGCCAGTACTCAAACTTATATAACTATATCTTTATATATCAAGTAGGTATTCTTTATAAATATCTACTAAAAATCTTTGTAATTTTGAGCTCCTTATAACTACCTTATAACCACAGGAGATTTCAAAGTAGAGAGAAACATGAAATCTGACAAGGCCATGAAGTCCAAAAGATTGGAATGTCACGTTTGTATTGCTGAGGATTGTAGATGCACAACAATTAAATTGAAGCTTCTCCAGACCATTTCAGGATTGTGAGCCACAGCTGAAACACACTGAGCCCAAAGTCTCTGCTCCCATCTTCTCATCATCAACCAGAACCTTAGATTTCCTTCCATACCTCTTGGCTGCACTTTCTAGCCACAGGACTCACTTTAGAAGGCATTTTCTGAACCAGGAGGAATTGTTGCCACTCTGTGAAACAAATTGAGAATATAGCAGGAAATTTACTTTATTTGGTCTATCACAATTTAATCTTCGGCTCTAATAGTTTATTTGCTAATGCTACTTGACTAATTCTTGCAGAGGTCTTTAATCTGTAATGATATTTATATCAATGCCCGCAAGCAGTGCTATAGTTAATGGTCTGTTGTCATTTCCATTATAAGCTCCCTATTGCACGAATAACAGGAGAACCAAGAACCTGTGACTTTCCTAGCTGAGGGCACATTTCAGTACTCTTCTAAATTACAGTATTAGCCAGAGCACTTTTGTCAGGTAATTTAAGAAATAGCATTTAAAGGGGAAAAAAAGAAATCCAAATCCTACTCACTATCTTAACAACCAAATAGATATCTATAGGTAAAATTTGTTCTATTTTTGTAATTTCTTAATCATGTTAAACATATATGTAAAAATAAACGGTTTTATGTCTTCATTGCATTACTGAGACATTGTCTTTAGCATCTGGCTTCAATTAAATACAAAATAAAGTAATAAACATGATGAACCTTTTATGTTTTACTCAGATTTTTAAACAATCTACTACTATATCTGGAGGCATGAATGAAAAGTATTACTAACATATTTTATGAAAGACATTTTTCTAAGATACACATTGGAAGGGGCTGATAATTATAATTGTAATGTGGCTGAAATGGACAAATATAACTATAATATTCTTTTCACTGAATAAATTATACAGCTGAGTGTTTCATTACAGTCGTGCCTTGCTTAATGGAGCAGAATATAGAACCAATAGTTCTAGTCTCTTCTTGACTAAGCTGCTATGGTTTCTGTGGAATGATAGGCTCTTAAGAGAATAGCCTTCCCTTAATAGAAAGGAGATACTCCACAATGAACAAACAAAAAGAAAAAAAACACAAATTCAGAAAATACAGTGTTAACTTTTTTTTAATTTAAAATACATGGCAGAAAGAAATGTATTCTATCAACTACACTATTAATTCTAAAATGTAAAAAATATATGGGACATATGGAGTAAGTATAATATATACTTAATTTCTAAAGGTGAATTTCTTTCATTACACAATTCTGGGATATGACAGAGGACAGGTTGCTGCGACCCTGGTTCATTGCAGCAACTGTCCTGTATAAGCTTCCCTTTCTCTCTTTGCTTCCCCTAGTCAGTGTGTCTGTGAAGACCCCTGAAGGGAAATAGACACAGAACTTCACTTCTCCGTGGCTCTCTCTGAAACAAAATGCAAACCTTCTGTGAGTCAATTGAGAATAATTTGTTTTATGATATTTTATTTTACTCTTAAACAAAGGCACTTAAAGTCATACCCATTTTTTTGTCATACATTTTTGAAATTTATTATATGTCTTCCTGCATGTAAAAGAGAGCACATTGAAGACCATTTAAGCTGTCATTGATGATTCAGTCAGAATTTAAATTATTGTCTTGTGATCTAATACAGCAATGCCCCCAGGGCATATTGAGTTAATGTGAGGCTGTTTGCCATTATGCTAAATGACCTTACATTGTGCTGTGTTTGTAGTTCTTATGTTCTGGTTTTGTGGATATTTTTCATATTTTTCTCTTATGCCTGGCTGTATGCTGGCAAATTTTATTACTCTCATTGAAACTGTTAGTCTATATTTCCATTTAATTTAATTTAATTCAATTTAGTTTTAAGTTACTTTATTTTTTTAATATTTTAAAGCTTATTTTATTTTGCTTTTATTCTGCTGGTGACTCACAAAAGGCTATTATGAATTCATGTAAAACAAGATTCCATAGCTGTGAATGAGAATCTGAGTGTTTTAGAACGTGAGCATTATTTTATATTGTGTGACCTCAGTTATGATTGTTCAAAAGGTTTTTTGTTTTTAATCAGTATACATTGTGTTTCTACAAAACATGTTTGGGAAATTATTGGATGATAGTTAGGTGACTTGTTATAATACAGAAGACTAATTTCAAAGAATACTTATATATTTAAAATATTAATAGAACTTTATGAAGATACCTTCAGTAATTCCATTACATAAAACCACTAATGAGTGTTTTGGGGTTTTGCATGCATTCTAGTAGACAGTAGGTATCTACCAAAGCTCTCTTAGTCCCTGCATTAAAAATTATTATTATTTAGATGCAAAAATATTTAAGGAAATCTAATATTTAATGTAATACCTAACATAAAATATGTCTCTTATTTTTTTCATGAAGGAATTGCATTGACAATTGTATTTTGAAACCATATGCAAGTCCAATTATAATAATGCTAGCTAGCTTACATCTATTGAGGGCTTATTGTGTGTTGAGCACTGTTCGAAATCTCTGTAATTTAATAATTCTTTTAAGTCTCACAGCAAATCCTAAGATGGGGGTACTTGTTTTTTGGTTTTGATTTTATTTATTTATTTATTTATTTATTTATTTATTTAAGATAAGGAAAACAAAGCATTAATAAATAACAAAACTTCCTATGATCCCACAGGCAATAAATGAGGAATCAGAATTCTAGCCCAAGTGGTCCAAAAATATAGTGTCTTAGCCATTATGTGCCTTAGTAGGAGAGATAATAATAAAACAAACATCCAGTATAGCATTAACACCCATTCAGTAGAAGTATGCTATTATGACTATATAGAAACTGAAAAACATAGAAAAGCACCAAATAAAAATCTATACATTTTGTGATCACATCTCTTTTAAAATATGGTTTGTAAATGATTATTAAAAAGCATAGAGAGGGGCACCTGGGTTGCTCAGTCGGTTAAGTGCCCGGCTCTGGCTCAGGTCACGATCTCACAGTTCGTGGGTTCGAGCCCGGAGTCGGGCTCTCTGTGCTGATGGGTAGCTCAGAGCCTGGAGCCTGTTTCAGATTCTGTATCTCTCTCTCTCTCTCTCTCTCTCTCTCTCTCACCATCCCCTGTTCATGCTGTCTCTCTCTCTCTCAGAAATAAAAATAAAAAACATTTAAAAAAATTAAAAAAACAGAGAAAATAACATAATTATGTTTTTTTCATTTTTTATGTATGTATACACTTTTTATATAATTTTTGGTTTTTTTTATAATTGTAAGAATGTTTAACATGAGAACTACCCTCTTAAACGTTTTGAGTGTATAATATACTATTATTAACCCTAGGCACAACATTGTACAGGACTTGCATAAATGAAATGTTATACACATTTCCCCTTGGCCCTAATACTGTTCTATTCTATGCTTCTATGTGTTTGACCATTTTAGATTCCTTATGTAAATGGAATCATGCAGTATTTGACCTTCTGTGACTAGCTTATATATTTTTAATGAGTATATATTGTTTTGTAATAAAAGTATTTATTTAGATATATTTAAAATATATAGTAAATCTAAGAAAAATGACAAAATAGCTAGATAAGCAAAAAATGACAAATACTTATAATATCAAGGACAAACAATTGGGTTTTTGACAGTATGATTAATACATAAGAGACATACACAGATGTTTATGATATATATACATCAAGGAGGTCCATTCCCTGTTAGCACTTCATAGATTCAGAAGCCCAGTTGGAAATGAGTTGGAGAAAATAATGCACTAAAAGACTCTCTGAAAAGGAGTTTCAAATGTCTCCTTATCCAAAGAGGGCTCCCAAAAAGGAAGAAAATGAGATCTGAGTTAAGTTTTGCAATGTAACATTAAGATTAGTATTCTCAGTAACTCTGGGAGGAGCTGCCTCACTCTGGCCTGAGCCACAATGGTGAGGCAGCCCCAGAGTAGAAATGATTGAATGGGCTTCCAGGGGCAAATAAGGGCCCAGGTAGATCAAAGAGGTGATACTCAGGAGCAACCTTGACTTTGTAATTATCCTAGTTTGTGATTCTGCAAAAAGTAAACTAGTTCCTCAGTTTGATAGATAATTCAGTCATAGCTCAGAATTCTAACCTTTTTAATGAAAGTGTAAGCTCTTTCTAGGTACCAAACATGAAAGCACAAAATGACATACCATAAGAGAGAAAGGGAGATAACTAGATGAAATTGTATTATAGTATAGGATATTATATTGATCTTGAAATACTTGTATTCCCTAGTTTTAGTTGCTTGGATTCTGGTAGTTTTGAGGTAGCCCTTGATATTCCTTCCCTTGACTCACTTGGTCTGTCTTTTCTTAGGTAGTTAAGAAAGGGCAGCCAAACACGGAGTCCCTACAGAATAGGTGGCAAAGATCTACATTTATCTGTATGGCTCATTTTTCATAAATTCTTTGCAATGTAAAGAAAGAGCAATGTGAGCTTCAATCTCCTGTTTAGAAGCAACGAACAGAGAGAAGAAGCAGAAAAAGTAAGGTGAGAATGTGAATATGCCACGGATTAAGTTATGGCCTGGAAGAAGATGAGGGAAATGAGAAGCCAAAATTACCTGCTATCTGAAAACGTAGTTCCAATGGGAATAACCCACTTCTTTTCTGTTTTCCATGCTTTGGGTCAAAGTTGATGACCTTGGTTACACATGTCTTCTTCCCCATCTAGGAGAAAGGGCAAACACATTCAAATGTGTTTGTGGCATACGGGAACACCCTGCAGGAAAATAGGCTCTTGTTTGGGAATTGATTCTAGTTTCATATCTACCAAGTGGACTTTAGATATGCAGTTAGTTTCCCTAAGAGGAAAATTGTATAGTACTTAAAAATAACAACAGCCTTGAGGCCTACTTTTCACTTTTTACAGAATTCTTAGGGTACTTGAATGGCAGGTGGGAAGAGAAGGATACTGGGTAGAAATAGGCCATGGTATCTGTTCTACAGTCCTCTCCATTTTCTCTTCCCAAGGACCCTGCTTACTAAGCAACCTCACGGGCTGGAACATCTAGTAAGAAACCTGACAAAACAGTCTTCATGAGAGAGAAGAGGAAAGATCTCAGCACAGCATACCTAGGTGCTTCACCTGAACTAATGAGGAGAAACAAAACAAAACAAAATCTGAATTCATTTGTCTTGCTTTGCCGAGTTTTCCTGCAGCCAACTTCTTAATGTTACCTTAAGCAGTTTATTTTGTTTAATTATCTAGTTCTATTATAAAGTAGGATGACTGTGCTTAAAATTTCACTTAAATATTACCTTCGGAAGTGTTATTTACTGTGTTCACAGAAGAGTTTGCTTTGTACGTCTTATAATATTCATAGAGAATGATGTATGCTTGTTTGAATTTAATTTAGACTGGAGGAGTAGATAAAAGGGGAAGTTGACAAAACCCTCAGAATAGCATTAAGAAAATGAGGCAGAATAATGCTGCTGAAGAAATGCAAATCTTTCAAAGTCCATTAGTACTGTTAATAGAGAAGGAGAAGAAAAAGCATCAGCTGCCTGCCTGGGGTAAATAGAGTGCAACTCACCCACAAAAGCTCCAAGGGTTGGGCCTTTGACTAGGTATTTTTAGACTTTACAGACTCAGAAAATACCTTAGATCTTTATTAGATAAAATCAATATATGCCTTGTGCTAGGTCACAAACAAAATTAAAAATTTCCTTCTGTAACTGAGTGATAAGTGACCCTGTGTGTAGCTACTTGACTGAAGGAGTAGGTTACAGAGAAATTGACAGTTATTGGGTTTTCCTTGTTTTGAGATAATTCTCCAATCTGCTATGATGTTACAAAGAAAATTTACATCTAAGTATTATAAGATTCTTAATGGAAAAACAGTATAAAGAACATTTTTAATAGCTCACCCTGTCAGTGGTAAAATCTCTTGTTCTGTGTGTGAGGAGACACTTTATCACTCCTAGATTTTTCAAACTGAAACATTTATTTAGAAAACAAGATGTCAGTGGAAATAGGCAATGAGTGATTCTCCTGAAGAACAAAATAAAAATAATCTCTTGATTCAGTTTATGATTTAAGTAAATCCAAACATCAAAATAAGTACTGAAAAAGATACCTGAACACTTCCGATCCTGTTCATTAAATGCAAGTGGGAGAGAATGATCTGTATTATCCACCTGAACATCAGGTTGACCAAATGTGTTAAATGCTCAAATTGTAAAAAGTAATGTACCAATGAAAAAGTTAAAAAAAAATAGCCAAGTAAGCATCACCTTAACCTTAAATTCACCACATAATTGGGGATAGAGAGTATATAAACTGCAGCATTATTACATCTCTTTACTATTATATTTCTTTACTAATAACAAAGAAACTAAATACATATGTATTAATGGAATAATTAAGTGGACTCCTCAAGGTGCTTACCAACTTCCTAAGAGGAAGTGATTTTGCAAGTGATTTGATGTTAAAAAACACACTGGTTCAATAAGAAATTGCTCAACTGGATTTGGGTTGCTATGTTTCCTTTTTTTTTTTTTGTAGCTTATTAGTACATTTAAGTAAGATTATTCTATTACCTGATTAAGTGTTTGCTGTCTTGTTGCATTAAAGGCACCTATTACTCAAACTTTGCATTCCAGGCTATGCTAGCAAGAGTATTTATGTATCTGTTATAATCTTGTGATGAAAGTAGACAATTGCACTTACACTGTCAGCAAACACATGCAAAAAAACAGAGAATCTCTGTTTCCTTCTACTCCCCTGCCCCTCAGCTATATCTGCACCAGAATGAGCCCTAAGTAAAACTGGCTCCAAAACTAGTGTTTATATTTGGAAGCTCATTGACACCAAGTAATTATCAAACTCTCCTATTCTTCCTTTACACTAAAGTATGAATAGTTTATAACAAGCTAAGGCTGTGTCTCTCAAGCTGGACCTACCAAACAATATTATGAGGTATTCAGCTAAGTTATATTCCCATAGTCAGATATGCTTGAGAAAAGCTACTCTGTCCTCCATTAGGAGAATCATAATGCACATTAGCATATGCAGTCACTGAACAGTACTGCTATAAAGAAATTTGTTTATCTTCATTTAGCCCAATACTTTCCAAATGTGATTCATCTTGTAGCTTTATTTTTATTTTTTTCTTTTGAACAGCTCATTTTATGCTTAGGAATGAATCGGAGAGATGGGGTAAGAAAAAGGCTGGAATTAGAAATAACCCTGCTCCGTCTAGGTGTGGACAAACTGCCTTTTGCCACATCGTTGTGGTGCAAAAAGCAACAAGGTGATCATTATAGAGGACCTTCTCAAGATATAGAAGTGTCTTTAGTGAACTCAATAGTAGAAAGTAAAAACAAATTTTTTTGATCATCAAGTAAAGGTGGTGTGTATAATTTTTTTTGTACACACCACCATTCTTACTAAAAGCCCAGTGCTTTGCAGGCAGTTGAAAAGGGAATGAGTATAACCAAATGGAAAAGATCTTTGGATTTGAGATTTATAGAATTATTTGAATACTTACTTTGGCATCAATCTAAATTTAACTCCATTTTTTTCTCAAACTGTGTGTAGAATTGGTAAATAAAAGGGAAAAAACTGGTATATAATATGTGGTAAATAAGTGTCATGTTACACATTTTAGCTCCAAACTACTTTCTCTGGGATAAAAGAATCATAAAACTGGAGATGGAAGAAAATGCTACTAAGATGATACAGAAAACTGAATTCCAGGAAAAAAAATACTAGAATAAGAAATGATTCAACATTTAGTTTATAAATAAATTAAGTGAAAATTATGTTTTCTAAAACTTTTATTTTTAGAGCAGTTTTAGATTTACAACAAATTGAGAGGGAAGTACAAGATTTCCCATATACCTCAAGCCCCCATCCTTGCGTAGCCTCCCTCATTATCCACATAATTCACCAGAATGGTACACTTTTACCAAGGATTAATCTATTTTAATGCATCATAGTTGCCCCAAGTTCATAGTTGATATTACAGTTCACTCAAGGTGTTGTACATTTTATGGACTTGCACAAATGTTTAATGACATGTATTCATCATTATAATATCATACAGAAGATTTTTAATCCTCTGAAAATTCTCTTTCTTCCCCTATTTATCTTTTCCACATCAACCCCATAGAATCACTGATTGTTTTTATTGTCTCCATAGTTTTGCCTTTTCCATTATGGCATATTTTTGGAATCATACAGATTTTTCATATTGTCTCCTTTAACTTAGTAATATGCCTTAATATTCCTCCATGTTTTTTCATGGCTTGATAACTCTTTTTTATTTTTCTGGGTATATCCTAATTTATCCATTTATCTACTGAAGGACATCTTGGTTTCTGCCAAGGTTTGGCACTTATGTAGAAACAGCAACAAATAGCCATGTGGTTTTTGTGTAGATAGAATCTTTCAACTCTTTTGGGTAAAATGAGAAGGAATATAATTGCTGAATCATATGGTAAGAGTATATTAGTTTTGTAAGAAGCTGTCAAAAATAGTCTTTTAAAGTACCTATACCATTTTGCATTCCCACCAACATTGTATGAGTTCCTGTTTCTCCACAACCTTACCAGCATATGGTAATGTCAATGTTCTAGATTTTGGCCATTCTAATAGATACATATGGTATCTCACTGCTATTTTAATTTTCATTTCCCTAGTGACATATGATGTGGAACATCTTTTTGTATGCTTGTTATGTATCTTCTTTAGTGAGGTATCTGTTAAGGTCTGTGGATCATTTTTTAAATGGGTTGGATATTTTCTTAATGTTGAATGGCCTCATTTCTCAAATCTGAAACATCAGTGTGGCAGCCATTACATTGTCTATGTAATGTTATAACAGTACTGCTCTTGCTAAAAGAATATAAAAGATATTACACTGGAAGTATTGCAATGAGGTGGAATAGGATGATTTGTCTTTAAATATAATTTTCATGTGGGGTGCCCAGGTGGTTTAGTCGGTTAAAGGTCTGACTCTTGATTTGGCTACGGTCATGATCTCATGGTTCATGAGTTTGAACCCCACTTCGGGCTCTGCACAGGCAATGTGGACCCTGCTTGGGATTCTCTCTCTCTCTCTCTGTCTCTACCCCTCCCCCATTTGTGCGCGCTCTCTCTCTCTCTCTCTCTCTTCCTCTCTCTCTCCCTCCTCTCTCTCTCTCTCTCCCTCTCTCTCTTTCTCTCACTCTCATATATAATAAAAAGCTTTAATATAAATATTTTTTTTTCATGTGAAAACAAGTTTATGGTGCCTTGTCCATTGTCAAGGGCACAGAATGCCAATAGAAGCTAACATTTAAAGAAAATGTACTTTAAAAAAAGAAAAGAAAAGAATACAGAAAATGCATGCAGTGTATAGTTGAAGCTGTAGTCATGGGAGCAAAAATATGTATGTGTGAAATGAAAGCAGTCATTCAACATTAGAGCAAGTTGAAAGAAATAGAGAAAAATTCATTGTGTGAACTTATTTACTGAAAATGTGGGACTTTATTATTTTTTTCGGTAGTAATTTAAAATGCTCTGCAAATAACAGGATGGCAAAGAAACAGGCAAATGCACAATGTCCTTCTTATTGAATGAGAATGTTTTGTTTTTGACATAAAATGTTAAGCTAAAAATTTCCTTCTGATTTAATGTATAAGCTAAGGCATTTCCCAAGTTTTTTAGTAAAGATTCTAGTGAACAAGTAATAATAACTGTTAAGAAAAGCATTTTATAAAAATGATTTCAGCATTATAATTTTCAGGTTATATGAAATATAATTGGATATCCATTTCAACTTAAGAAAATAATGTGTAGGGGATGCCTGGGTGGTTCACTCGTTTGAGCATCCAGCTTTGGCTCAGGTCACATGAACTCATGGTTGGTGGGTTCGAGCTGGGTATTGCGCTCACTCCTGTCAGCGCGGAGCCCATTTCTGATCCTGTTCCCCAGTCTCTCTGTCCCTCTGCTGCCCATGCATGCTTTTTCTCTCAAAAATAAAATAAGCTTAAAAAAAAAGAAATTATATTTAGGACAGGGATTTCCAACCACTTTACTGAGGTAGTGAAAATTTAGTTTCTGTTTCACTCAGATGAAGCCTCTGGCTCACCTAATTAGGGGTTAACAAAGAAACATAAGCAGAATGTTTGATATATGACAGGAGAATATCTACCAATAATTCACAGGTAAGCAATAGTTTTCAGATTTTTATTTTAAGTGTGATTCCTTCTATCAACAATGCCTTACCTACAGCTAATTTTTGTGAGATTCACAAAACAATGCTGATTTCAAAAAATCAACAAACCCTGTAAAGATCTATGTAAAATTAGTGGGGCCACCTGATTTAGGACAAGTCAAAGGATGTGCTGTTCTACACAGCAGATCAGTGAGAGAACTATAGAACATTAAAGACAAAAGAAAGTTTACATGGATACCCTCATTTTACATGTAAGAAAAGAAAGATGATAGATGAGAAAGCAGTGACAGTGCTAAGATTAGAACTTTCATCTAGTGTTTCCCAAACTCTTCTTGAAAAAGGAACTTGGAATTCTCAATATTTAACCAAAGCTTAATTTTCCACTTCTTTATGATTCCTCTTTATAACATTAATTACAAAAGTTTATTCACTTTTAATTTACTTGACATTGACTTTCAGGCCTTCTTTCCTGCAAGTGCTTATCTGCCAACTGTATTTCTGAGATGAATAAGAAATCTTTACTATAGTTAAGATATTAAGATATCTTAAATGCATCTTTATATTCATAAACAATTCCAGGACTACCAGTTGCCACTACTTTTCCTTGAAGATTTGGATTAAGCCAGAATTAAATAGATTATAATATTTAGAGAACAAGTATGTTATCTCCTTTTAGAATAATTATTATTCTATGGTTTCCATATTGTGAAGATTTTGAGAACTCCTTGAAGATACTATGAGTTCTGTATTTTTGTGAATCCACAAAGTGCCAACAATTGTCTACAAACGTCATTTTCTACATTCTAACTGCAAATGTCTGATATGTAAATTGTGCAAGAACATCCATTACATTTTTATCCATATGAATTAAAATTATGTCAGCCCTGTTAATCTAAAACAAATAATGAAATGAATTAGGTATTAAATCCTATAAATCTAGAATATAAAATATAATCAATATAAATCTGTTCACTAAAACAGATTTGTTCTTATTTGTAAAAGAGTATTTTTATAGGATGATTCTCTTTTCCAGTTTATTGAGAAAAAACATACATCACTGTATAAGTTCAAGGCATACAACATGATGGTTTGGTTTACATATATTGTGAAATGATTATCACAGTAGGTTCAGTTAACATCCATCTTTTCATACAGATACAATTGAAAGAAAGAAAGAAAAAGAAAATAAGAAAAGAAAGAAAGAAAGAAAGAAAGAAAGAAAGAAAGAAAGAAAGAAAGAAAGAAAAAGAAAAAGAGGAAAGTAAGAAAGAAGGAAAAAAAAGAAAGAAGAAAAGGGAAGGGAAGGAAAAGAAGGAAGGAAGAAGGAAAAAAAAAAGTCTCCTTGTGAACTCTTAGGATTTACTCTAACAGCCTTCCTGTGTATCATACAGCAGTGTTAGGTATAGTCATCATGTGGTATATTACCTCCCTAGTACTTATTTATCTTATAATTGGAAGTATGTGACTTCTGACTATCTTCCTCTAATTACCCCTCTCCCTACCCCCTGCCTCTGGCAACAAGTATGATCTTGATAACATTTTCTGTGAGTTTGTTTTAGATTTGAGATCATATAGTATTTATCTTGTCTTTCTCTCTCTCTGCCTTATACCACTTAGCACAATGCCTTCAAGGTCCATTTATATTGTTGCAAATGGTAAGGTTTCCTCATTTTTTGTTTGTTTTTTATGACTGAAAAATATTCTATGTCTTGGCTATTGTAAATAATGCTGCTATGAACATGGGAGTGCAGATATTTTTTGAGTTAGTGTTTTCATTGCCTTTGGATGTATTTCCAGAAGTGGAATTGCTAAATCATATTATAATTCTATTTTAAAAAATTTTTTGAGTATTTTCCTTATTGTTTTCTATTCTGGCTGTACCAATTTACAATCCCACCTATAGTGCACAAAGGTTTCCTTTTGTTCATATCGATGACAGCATTTGTTGTCTCTTGCCTTTTTGATGATGGCCATTCTAATAGGCATGAGGTAATATCTCACTGTGGTTTTAATTTTCATCTTCCTAATCATTAGTGATGTTGAGCATCTTTTTATGTACCTGATAGCCTTTTGTATATATTCATTCGATAAGTGTCTATTTAGGTCCTTTACCCATTTTTTAATTGGGCCATTTTTCTTTTTTGCTATTGGCTTATAGGAGTTTTGGTTATTAACCCCTTATCAGATACATGGTTTGCAAATACTTTCCCATTATGTGGGTTGTCTTTCACTTTGTTGATGGTTCCTTTTGCTGGACAGAAGTGTTTTAGTTTGATGTAGTCCCACTTGTTTATTTATTCTGTTGCTTGTGCTTATGGTGTCATATCCAAAAAAAAAAAATCATTATTAAGAACTTTGCTCCTATTTTCTTTTAGGAATTTCATGATATCAAGTTTTATACTTAAGTCTTTAATTTCAAGTTAATTTTTTGAGAATGGTGTAAGATGTGTATTCAGTTTCATTCTTTTATATGAATTCTTATATATGAATGCCAGATTGTTCCAGCATCATTTAAGTGTTCTTGGCTACCTTGTCAAATATCAGTTGACTGTATATGCTTGGATTTATTTCTGGGCTCTCAATTTTGTTCATCTATTTTTCTGTTACGTCAGTACCATACTGTTTTGATGACTATAGTTTTATAGTATAGCTTGAAATTAGGAAATATGATACCTCCTTGTTTGTTTTTCTTAGAATTCTTTGGTTATTTGGAGTCTTTTATTGTTCCATATACATTTTCATAGTGGTTTTTTTTTTCTATTGTAAAAAATGATATTGGAATCATTTCCTTAAATTATTGATTCGTTTTGAGAGAGAAAGAAAAAGCAGGAACAGTGGGGCAGAGATCGAGAGAGAAAAAGAGAGAGAGGGGGATATGCCAAGCAGGCTCTGTGCTGACAGCACAACAGTTTCAACATGGAACTCAGTCTTACGAACCCTGAGATCATGACCTGAGCCTCTGCCATTAGAATCTTGATAGAGATGGCACTAACTCTATAGCTAACTTTTGGCAGTATTGACACCTTACAAAATTCTTTCAGTTTGTGAACAGAGGATACCTTTTCATTATTTGTGTTTTCTTTTATCAATGTCTTGCAATTTTCAGTGTAGAGATCTTTTACTTCCTTAGTTAAATTCATTCCTAAGTATCTTACTGTTATAGATGCTATTGTATATGGGATCAATTTCTTTATTTTTCAGAAATTTTATTGTTGGTATATAAAAAGTTACTGATTCTGGTGTATTGATGTTATATCTTGAAGCTTCATTGGTTTCATTGTTTAGATCTAAAAGTTTTTTTGATTGAGTCTTTAGAATTTTCTATATATATAAGATCATGTCATCGGCAAATAGAGATAATTTTACTTCTTCCTTTCTAATTCTGATACTTTTTTTTTTTTCTTTATCTTGCCTGATTGTTTGAGCTAGGACATTCAGTAATATGTTGAATAGGAGTGGTGAGAGTTGGGACCCTTGTTTTGTTCCTGATCTTAGAGGAAAAGCTTTTAGTATTTTATCATTCAGTATGTTGTTAGCTGTGGGCTTATCATATATGGCCTTTTTTATATTGAGATATGTTCATTCAATCTCTAATTTGTTGAGTGTTTACATGAATGGATGCTGAATTTTATTGAATGAGTTTTCTGGGTCTATGAGATGATTATATAATTTTTTAAATTCTATTAATGTGATATGTACCACATTGATTGATTTGTGTATGTTGAATTATCCTTGCATTCCAGGGGTAACTTGTACTTGATCTTAGTGAATACTGCTTTTAATATGCTACTGAATTTGGTTTGCTAATATGATAAAATTTATTTATTTTGAGAGAAGAGACCATGAGTCCGGGAGGAGCAGAGAGAGAGAGAAAGAAGAGAGAGAAGCTCAAGCAGGCTCCACACTATCAGCACATGCCTGATATGGGGCTCAAACTCACAAACCATGAGATCATGACCTGACCAAGATCAAGAATCACATAACTGACTGAGCCACCCAGGCACCCCTACTAATATGAGAATTTTTGCATCTAATTTCATCAGGGATATTGGTCTATATTTTCCTTCCTAGTAGTGTCCTTGTCTGGTTTTGGTATCAAGATAATACTGGGCTTTTAAAATAAGTTTGAGAGTGTTTCTCTTCTTTGATTTTGGAAGCATTTGAGAAGGATTCGTAATTCTTTACATACTTGGTAAAGTTTCATCAATGAAATTATCCAGGCTTTTCTTCGTTTGGAGGTTTTTGATTACTGATTCAGACTTCCTAGTAATTTATCTAGATTTTCTATTTCTTTTTCATTCAGTTTTTTAAGTTACATGTTTCTGAGATTTTTTTAAAAAATTTCTTCTAGGTTATCCATTTTGTTGGGGAAAGTTTTCGTAGGAGCCTCTTAAGATCCTTTGAATTTCTGTGGTATCAGTTATAATGTCTCCTTTTTTTATTTATAATTTTGTTGATTTGGGTCCTTTCTCTGTTTTCCTAGGTTAGTCTGGCTAAGGGTTTGCAATGTTTATCTTTTTTTTATAATTTTTTATGTTATATTTATTTTTGAGAGAGAGAGAGACACTGCAAGCAGAACAGGGACAGAAAGAGAGGGAGACACAGAATCTGAAGACAGGCTCCAGGCTCTGAGCTGTTCAGCACAGAGCCCAATGCGGGGATCAAACCCACAAACCGCAAGATGATGACCTGAGCCAAAGTCAGATTCTTTTGTTCCTGCTGCTTACTTTGGGTTTGATTTTTTTTTTTCCTAGTTCCTGAAGGGATAGAGTTAGATTGTTTATTTTGATCTCTGTTGCTTCTTAATGTAAATGTTTATTACCGTAAACACCTTCCTCTTAGAACTGCTTTTGCTGCCTCTCACACTCTGGTATGTTGTATTTTCATTTTTGTTTGACTCAGGAAACGTTTTTCATTTCCCCTTTAATTTATTCCTGGACCCATTCATTGTTCAAGAGAATATTATTTTGTTTCCATGTGCTTATGAATTTTCCAGGTTTCCTCTTTTGATTGATTATATAAACTGTGGTCAGAGAAGATACCTGGTATGATTTTAGTCTTCTTGAGTTTGCTAAGACGTATTTTGGGTCTTAACATGTGGTCTGTCCTAGATAATGTTCCATGGAGGATATATATTCTGCTATTGTTGGATAGAATATTCTATATATGTTTATAAGGTTTATTTGTTTTATAGCATTGTTAAGATTCTCTATTTTTAAAGTTGATTCTCTGGATGATCTATCCATTATTGAAAGTGGGGTATTAAAATTTTTAACTGTTATTGTATAACTGTTTATTTCTCCTTTTAATTCTGTTAGGTTTCGCTTTGTATATTGAAGTGTTCTGATGTTGGGTACATAAATAAGTTGTTAATCTTTTTGATGTATTAACCTTTTTATAATTATATAATGACCTTCTTTGTCTCTTTTTACCAATTTTAGTTTAAAGTCTATATTGTCTGATATAAGTAGAGTAACTTCTGCTTTTTGTTGTTGTTGATGAGTTACCATTTACTTGAAATGTCTTTTTGCATTTTATTCTCAGTGTATGTGTATCTTTAAGGCTAAAGTATGTCTCTCAGCAGCATATTGTCGGATCTTGTTTTTTATCCAGTTAGCCATTCTAGGTCCTTTGATTGGAAAATTTAATCTGTTTATGTCTAAAGTAATCATTGATAGGTAAGGGCTTATTACTGCCATTTTGCTAATTGTATTCTGCTTGCTTGTAGATCCATTGTTCAGTGTTTCTCATCCTGATGTCGTGTGTGTGTGTGTGTGTGTGTGTGTGTGTGTGCACATGCACATTCAGGCACAGATGTTGATTTCTTTTGGTGTCAGTATGCTTTAATTTAATCGTGATTTTTTGGTGTGCAGTTAGTACAAGTTTTCCCTTGTGGTTAACATGAATATTACATAAAATATCTTAAACTTAGAATACCCTATTTTAACCTGATAACCATTTAAGTTCAATGGAATGTGTATACTTTACACTTTTTCTTCTCCCCCATCCCATTTTATGGTTATTTTCCTTTTTAAAACACTCTTTAAAATAGAGTTTTTTATGTAACCATTATTCCATATTGCATAATCTATGACTGTACATTTACAATTACCAGTGAGATTTATGCTATCATTTTTGTAATTTCATTGATGTTAATTAGTATTATTTTATTTCCACTCAAATAATCCCCTGTCGAATTTCTTGTAAGGCAGGTTTGAGGCTAATTAACTCCTTCAGATTTTGTTTCTTCAGAAGAATCTTTACTCCTCATTTGTATCTGAAGGGCACCTTCACTGGGTTTAGAATTCTTGCTTAGAATTTATCTTGTTTCAATATTTTGAATATGTCATTCCATTCTCTCCTGGCCTAAAAAGTTTCTATTGAGAAATTTGCTCAGTGTCTTATGGCTTCCCTATTATGTAACTTTTTGATTGCTACTTTTAAAATTCCTTCTTTCTTTTTCAGTCATTCTTTCAGGTAAATGTGATGTTTCCTGAAGAGAAAAGCCAGACTTTCAAATAAACCAGAATTTTGAAAAACTTGGATATGCCACCATGAAATTCACAACTCTCTAATATTTAAACACTTTTTCTGAAAAGATTGGTGGAGACATTGACAAATGTCAGTTTTTGATGTTGTATGATGGAATGCATGCATTACCTAAAACATGCAGGAGTAAAAGATTCATTTGAAAGGTAAGAGAGATTAATATATTCAACGTAGTAGAGTAGTAATCAGAGTAATAAAGTTCATTGAAATGGTTTCCATTTACATGTTACTACTAGCTTTTAAGAACCTACCATTTATTGACTTTTGGTGTAGCATTGAAGAAGAATATTTTAAATTACCTGAAAGGGTATTAAAGTACTTTCCCTTTTTCTAGCTACATATCTGTGTGAGGCTAGATTTTCTTCATATACTTCAACTAAAAAAGGCCTATTAGAATAGATTAAACACAGAAGTTATGTACCCAGTTACCTTCCATCAAGCCAAACATAAAAGTTGAGTAAAATATGGAAAGCAATATCACTATTATCACTATTTTTTTTAAATCTATTGTTTTTTTTTCAGTAGGTAGTAGATTTATGTTGCTATTTTAAAATAGGTTAATAAACATTTTAAAATTTAAAGAAATTCTTTCTTTCTATTTGACTTTTAACATTTTAATTATAATTTGTTTTGGGGTAACTCTATTCAGATTCAACCTATTTGAATTCTTTGGACCTAATGGATCTGGATGTCCATTTTTCTCCACAAGGGCTGGGAATTTTCAGCCATCATTGTTTAAATATACTTTCTCTTTCTCTTTCTGTTCTGGAATTCCCACAATGCAAATATTGTTTCTTTTCATATAATTCCCATACCCTTTCCTCATTCTTTTTCTTTCTTTCTTTTTTTTTCTTTTGTTTCTCTGGATAATTTCCAATGTCCTGTTCTCCAGGTTTCTAATTCTTTCTTCTGCATGGTTGACTGTATTTTTGAAACTCTTTAGTGCTTTAGTTAAGTTACTGTATTTTTCAACTCTAGGATTTTTATGTCTTTTTGGGGGCAAGTTCATAATTTCTATTTCCTTGTCAGACATATTGGTTTGTTCATGTGTTGTTCCCCTATTTTTGTTTAGTTGCTTGTCTGTGTTTTCTTACCATTCACTAAACTTCCTTAAGAGGATTATTCTGTATTATTTGTGTGACCATTCATAGATCTCCATTATTATTGGTCCTGTTATTGAAGTTTTATTGGTTTCCATTGGGGGTGTCATATTTACCTGACTTTTCATGATTTTTGATTCCTTACGAGGGCATCTGCACATTTGAGTAATGGGGCTCCTCTTCCAAACTTTATACATTTGCCTTGACAAAGACATTTTTTCACCAGTCAGCTCAGTTTGAGTTTCTGGGTCTATACTCTGGTGATGTCTTTAAACAAGTGGATCCTGCTATTATGGTCTATTTTTTGGATGAGGGAACTATTTGAGCTCTGATGATAGTTGTGGGGTGCCCCTACCTAAGAATGACCCTATTCAAAGGAGACTATAGGATGAGCTCCACAGATACCTGAATTCTCTAGTCAGGGTTACTAGATGATTGAGACTAGGTACAATATTCAGTAGTAGATGGACCTATAAATTAGCTTTCCTGCTCTGAAAAGGCAGCAGGCCAGGGCCCAGGACCTATACAGCTTATTACTTGGGGACCAACTTAAGCCTGTGTATGCACTGAATTCCTTGGTTAGGGGAGGCCACCAGCTTTGCTCTACAGATGGTAGAAGTCCGGGACTGTGTTCTCTGTTAAAATGCCACTGTATGTAGGGCTGTTGAATGTGCTATGCAGTTCCCATATATTCTACTTGGGTTCCCTGGCTGGATAGCCTGAAGAATGTATCCAATAATGCACAGGCTATGAATTAGAGCCCCTGTCCAGGTGCAGTGGGACAACAGCTCAAAAACCAGTAAAACTCTTTGTTGTCTTAACTCAGGCCAACCTACACTCTAAGGTTCTTGGCTGAATGGGACCACTGTCTTTGCTATGCAAACTGTCATCTCGGTCTGTCCTTCTGTCAGCTCAAGTACTGTTGGACCACTCAACTTTCAGGTGTTTTTGCCAGCTCTTCTTTTAGTCATATGGGACTGGAAGACATTTTCCACAGCATATGGGGCTATGTTTCTTCCCCTTTGCCTAGGTGGGAAGGGGAGCAGCTGCTCTAGGTTACTTTTGATTTCCCAAACAGGCCTTCTGGTTGGGAAAGTCTGGAAGATACCCTCATCCTTCTTTATATATTAACTCGCTGCCTATGCATAGCAAAAGAAACCTTCAAACCTGGCATTAGCTTTGCTTTGGGGGCAGTCAGCTCTGCCTGTCTCTCAGCTTGAAGACTGCTGGCCTGCATATCCTCCAGAAGTTATCACTAGCCCTTCTGCTCATATGAGGCTGGAAGGCACTATCTGCAGTTGATGTGATTCAGCTTCTTTCCTGGGTGAGCAAACTGGGCTCTAAAGCCACCAAAACTCCTTGTTTGAGGATCTGAATCAAGCAGATCCACACCCTGCCAAGTAACATGGTTAGAGTCTCAAAATTTGGCTTTGTAGATAAGCAAAGATCCTGGTTGAGAATACTGTTTGAGCACTACAGGTATGAATTCTGTTAAGATTCATGTGTTGGTTACAGCAAGCCCCTCCTCACTTTTCATCATGATTATATTCCCAGTGTCTGAGCACTTCAGATTATCTTGAGGTCCCCATGGTAGGAATTTAGAATAATGTCTCCCACAAAGTAATCTGAGTTTTCTTTTCCAATTGGAGGAGCGGAAGCTCAGGGAAAACCTCTTTGCATGGTGCTATGATGTCCTGGGGGAAGGGCAATGCAATCAATGTGTAGTTGCTTCTCTTGCTCTTCTAATGTAGTCTGTCTTGTTCTCTGAGGTGCAGGGAATGTTGCAGCCTCACACCCATATTCTAGGATTGTCTCAGTGGTGTTTTGTTCTTGAACAGATGTTAGTTCAGCTTGTGAGGGGGAATGAAGTCAGGAATAACCTATGTCTCTGTCTTGGTAGTATCATTTTATTCCCTTATATCTAACATGCTTAAGCCTTTATGTTTTATCCACTACCCATTAATGTATAGATTCTATAATAGCAATGATTTTTATAAAATACAAACACATATACATACACATGCATTTTAAAATTACAACCAGAAACAAACAAGAAAACAAATAAAAGGCATGAGTGATTTTTTTACTATCCCCAAAGATAGCAAAAGATAGAAATAGCAACAAAAAATAATTTTAAAAAGCTGTAACATGCATCTATATACCCATGATAAAGAAACTTCCCAGCTATGTTATTGTCATCTAAAAGAAAATGTATCTCATGGGAACCCAGGTGCAAATGGTTTGACTGAGGTTTCTTATAAGTCTAAGATGACTTCCATACCTTTTCAAACCATTCTACAGTGTTTTTCCTTTATTTTTCTTTTTTCTTTCTCTCTCTCTCTCTCTTTTTTTTTTTTTTTTCATTTTCACAGCTATTTCTGAGATGGTGCAGCTGCAGCTGTAAGCATAACAATAGTTCAGCTTACTGGCATCTATTTCCTGATTTAGAATCAACAGGGAAACAATTGTCAGAACTTGAAATGGAATGCTGCAATACAATAGTTGTACATTTAAAAATTAATGTGAGCCTATTTAATTCTAACACCTAGAGATAGTTTTTTAAAAAATGATACTTCAACAATTTCTCTTTGGGAATAGCTAAATTTGAATTTAAAATTTTCTGCCTGACCTTGATTTATGTAGAATATTTTATTCTTTTATCTTTCATAACTATGACTTCAATATAAGAAAACATTTAAAAAATTCTCTGTGACATACATATACTTATGTGTACTTAACTATACTTATAACTTAACGAATTTACCTATACTTAACTACAATAACTGGTCAATGCAAACACATGATATAACTTTGAAAAGAAAACAAATACATCATTTTCCTAAGAAATGCTATATAGAGATGCTATACTGAGAGTTACATAGTTAATTTCATTGGATATATCTTAATATATATGTGATTTAAAAAAAGCAACAGAAAACACTTAAAAATTTTACTCTGAATAATTTAGTAAGAATAAGCCCTCTGAGATTTTAGGAAGTGATATGGGGTTAGGGCTATATAATGCCAAACAAAGGGTTGGAACGAAACTAATGCAATAAAAGTGGATTCTTTGAAACCATTGAGAAAGTAGACGTATTTAATTTCAATATGTGCTCAAAGTAATACATGTCAATTAAAATAAATATTTTCTTTTTCTCAATGTTTAAAAATTTTAAGTCATGGATGCAAATATTCCCCAGGTTTAAATTATGTTTATAAGTAAACAAATAGTTAACACACATTAAATGCTTCTGATGCTAGACACTGTGATGTTGTTTACATGCATTTCATCATTTAGTTGTCACAGTTTTCTACGTATTATTACTTTGCATATTTTACAAATGAAAAAGAGGTAGCACAAAGATGTTAATATAACTAATACGTGATAGAACCAGACTTCTAACCACATATTTCCATGTTTTCATATGTAGTAGCCTAAAGTTACATTAGCTTGAGGAGAAATGGAATTAAACTTACATTGCCGTAATACACTTTCATAGTAAAACATGATGACTTTTTTAAAGTATTTCTTCTATACTTTAATATACCATAGTACCATAGTTTGCCCTAGCTTTCTTATTTCTGTCTACTTTTTGTTATTGTTTATCTTATTTGCCTTAACTCAAGCAACAAGATGTGTGCTCTTATCTCTTGATGTTTGAGTATGCTTAGAAATCTGACCACCAAAATATGTAGTTAAAAGTTTAAATAATATGGAGGACATTTCATACTGATCTTCAGAACTGTCTGTCCAATGTTTACAAGCAGTAATCCTATTAATGTAAAGGTCCCTTTGACATAATAAATTCAATCTTTTTCTTTTCAACTATATCTAAATAGATAGTGAATAAAAAAAATCCTTGTATACATATGTGAAGTACTTTTCCAAATTATTATAAACTGATTTTATCTCATATATTCAATATACAATTGGAATCTAGTTATACCACAATATTCTCTGTGCTTTGATGAACAAAGCTAATCTGAGAGATCTGTGAAAGAAACTGGAACTGGATGAGATAACTGCTGGACTCATAGTATGATTGTTGACAAATAAATAGGGTTCATTTATTTAATGATTCATTAAACAAATATTAATTATTCACTGTTGAAATTTATAGTAGTCATTAGGATAGATGTTAAAGTCATAATATTATTTTTCAAGATGCTCAGTCAGCTATGTGGTAGTGGGGATGGATCACAGACTGTTAGAATAGACTGTGATCAATATCATGTTAGAAGTACACCTGTTATGACTGAGGACCAGGGAAGGAGTTTGGGAAAGTTTGGCAAAGCTCATCTCTATCACAATTAATTAGAAGTTCATCAGTAAAGATGAAATGGGCGTTGGTGGCAGTGGAGAGCAAAACACAGCCTGAGAAAACAATGGCAATGTGTACAAAATAGAGGAGTGACAGGGAGGCTAGGGAGGTAGGCACAGTTATTATATACAATGCTGAAACATGGGTTTTATCCTAAGACTACAAGGAATCCTTGAAGGAGCTATCTAATGTTCCTAAAGAAAAAAAAAAGATCTATTTTATAAATATCATTAAGTCAAGAGTTTGCAGAAAGAATTAAGAGAAAATCAAACAGGAATAAGAAAAAATGAGGTCTGAAAGTAAGAAATAGTGGGAGAGGAGAAAAAGGCTATAAGAGGGATATAAGTATGAGGAAATGGCTAGAGTTACTGAACAACTGGATGTGAGGGGTGAAAAGAGAAAGGAATCTGGGTTGACTTCTGGATTTTTATTCTGGGTTGCTATCTAGAGAAGTAAAGATGGAGAGCAGGTTTGAAGGGTACTGGTAGTGATTTAAAATGTAAACAAATGCATCATGTAATGGCTAGGGATCTTGCGAGGGGAGAGCCAAGGAATGATGTACAATGGATAATTGGAGGAAGAAGTGACTTCAAAAAGAAACCTTTTATTTTTTTAAAATTTCATAACTAAGTAGAAATTGTAAAGCATTTGTTTTCCCTTGATTAATTTGATCAATAAAAAAAAGATAAGCACTAATTTAAGGATGCAATATATATTTTCAATCCTGAGTTATATGAGCAAAGTTGATAATAATATGTTTGTAAAATTATAAGGAAACTTAAAGTTGACTATTAATTGGGTATGATGCAGTTTTATATGCTATTAAGCTACCTCCTATGTTAGATAATAAAGTAGTACAAACTCCATGCTTGCTATTGGAACAGTGCTGTACTTCTAGAGAAATTAAAATAATACATTAAAAGTAATTCAGTCTGAAAAAATGAATCTGTGACATGATTGTCAGCTTTAATATCAATTAAATTCAGAAACTCTTGAGTCTGTCGAGATGACAAAGTTGCCTTATAAAATCTTCAAATTTACTTGGATCATAGGAGATCTTTGCCTTAACATGTAGGCTCCAATTTCGAGTTATAGGCTTATCTGGTACAAATGTAACTCAGTGTTTAGAGTAATGTTAGAGGAACTGCCTTGTGGATCCTCCTTGTGGAGTCCATGTACTCATACACCTTAGTGAGGTCTATTCACTAGAATGTTAGTTTCATTTCAAATGCATCACACCTCTTTCAGTCATATGATCTTCATATGGGAAAGATAACACCTTACGGTAATTCTTTATTTATTTGACTAATAATATGAATTGCATCACTTTCTTAACAAAATATATATATTTTTTTTAATGTGGCTTCACAATAAACTATTTGATTTTAATCCTGCAGAAGTTATTCAACTATCACTCTGAAAATATTTTAACAAAGTTGACTTGAAATTCTTTGTAAATTTCTCTGCTTTCTGCAGTAGCACTGACCTATTAAGGCAAGTAAAGAGTTAATAAAACCAACTAAAAATTATTGAGAATGTGATCTTAAAGAGCAGGTTACCCTTTGAAAATCAACTTTGCACAATCTCTAACAAACTACAGAGTTTATGCAAAGTAAGAACACTGCAAATTCAGCATTAATCAAATTACTCTGTAATTAATGTTATCAGCCTTACCCAGAGGGTAACCTGCTAACCTTCCTTTTGGGATTTGTATTTTCAGTCTGCAGCCATTTAGATTACAGCTTTTTGATTTATACTTTATTTTATTATATAACATAATCCCTGATATTTAAATTATCAGTAATTTTGAGAGGTTTAAAAGGCCATTCCCTCATATTTGATGATGGTACATTTGGTAAAGCTTTCTTTGAGACTGGTATTTTCAGTATATATATGAGTATTGTTGTTAGTAGGAGACTGAATATCTGGTTCTCTAGATAGAATTTTATGCAAGTGTGCATGCGCATTTTAAAATGAGAGAAACCATGAGGTGTACATACTTTGTAGGAAAGGATGTCTTTCCTCAAATATAATTGTGGCCTCATTTAAGAAACTTTAAAGATCAAAAGTAGTCTTTGGTATAACTGAATTATTTATATTCTAGATGGTATATGTGGTTTGATTATAATAATTGACTACATTTGAAACATAACTTTCTAAGTGATTGAAAGTGTTTAAGTGCATTGTATAAACATGTTGTAATTAATTAGTTAAAATTTATTCTAATGGAAAAACTTGAAATGTTGATAGACATTAAAATAGAAGTGCATGTTCCAATCTTATATTGGTAAATGCAATTGCATTTGTTCCCAAGAATATAATCGTTCTTGTTGATAAATGTCATTATTTTGGGGGGCACCTGGGTGGCTTAGTCGGTTAAGCGTCCGACTTTCGCTTAGGTCATGATCTCACGGTTCGTGGGTTCGAGCCCCGCGTCGGGCTCTGTGCTGACTGCCAGCTCAGAGCCTGGAGCCTGTTTCAGAGTCTGTGTCTCCCTCTCTCTCTGACCCTCCTCTGCTCACGTTATCTCTCTCTCCTAGAAATAAATAAAATATTTAGAAAAAAAAAAAGTCATTATTTTGGTTGATTTTTTGTTTTGTTCCAAAAAAGGAGGTGGGGGGGGTACAAACAAAGAAACTGGTTCTGAATGTACTAACCAGGAATGCAGGTAGAAAGTATCCTAAGTAAAGCAAGTTTATTAGAGATTGCCTAGATAGTTAAAATGAAGGAATAAGTGCCTTTACTGTCATAAAGAGATTTACAAGCCTGTGCTGAATTTATGTCTTGTTAATTCAAAGTAGTAAGAAAGTAAATAAGTAGAATAATAAACAAACATGCAAGAAAACAAACCAGACCCTCCAAGCAGTATTAAAGTGATGTTTTGGCTCATCGGAAGACTATACTATATATACATTTCTAGTTTCAAAACATTTCCTGCTGTCAGTTATGATCCAGTGTTGGCGGGATGTTTTGGATGATTACCTGGTGTAAGATTATGAAGAAAAACTTAGGGAAAGAGATCTTTTAAATACACTTTTTATTACATTAGAAATGTGTAACAAATATAATGTTAGACCACCAATAATAAGCACCATTTTTTGCATAAACTTCTCTCTCATTTATTCTTGCTTAAAATTATTTAAATTAATTTTAAAATTAATATGTCTTATCTCATCTTCTGTGTACTTTTGTGAATGGGCTGAGAAAAAGAACGGAAATATTAAATAGGCCCTTTTAAAATTTATTGGCAAATACCTTAAAGATTATATGTTAAAACAGGAATCAAGTCCACCTCCTCTTCAAAGTGGCTTAATTCCACTTTATGACTTGGCAGAATCAAAATCAAAAGAGACCAAATGCATTTGTTGCTTCCTTAGTAATACTTACAACTAAGAATAAAGAGTATTTTGATTCTGTTTGTGTAATTTTTATGGATTTGAAGTTACATATAATAGAAAACTAGATAAATATTGAGTTTTTGGCTACCATGGAATTTAAAATTAATAAACCATATTAATATCTGGAATGAAAGACTGAGAACAACAGCCACAGCATGACATTGATAGATTTAGATTCACTGTGCCTGCTAAATTATACAGATGTTGACTTACTGTTTCACGCCCACTAGATAGAAAAGGAGTACCTCAAGCTTGTTTGTTAAGACATTTCCTAAGGCAAGTATAGATGTTCATAGATAAAGAATTTGGGGATTTCTTCTCATTTTGATTGATGGGATTAAAAATTGGAGATTGTTCAGTTTGAGTAGTACTCTGTAATATTTCTTTAAAATCATACATGGGACCAGACTTAAACTTGTGTTATATTTCTTAGTTGAGACAGAAACTGCCATTTTGCTACCCTCTTCCTTTTTCACAGCATTTTCTCCACAGGCATTCCAATCCCTGTCCTCAACTCCCCAAATTCTTACTCTAAGCATCATTGCCATCTATATATCCTATAAGAGTTTTCAAACCTTCCCTCATCTCCCCAGCTTGTCTCTAGACTTAAGCATTATGTGAACCCCTGGGAACTGGCATACCTTTCTCCAAATCTACATTTTGGCCTTTCTTGTATACCAAACAAAGAATACCAGACTTATAATAAATTGATTTGACTCCAGCCTTGGCTCGGAATAATTCATGAAAACTTATGCAGATCACAATATGATGCCCATCATCTTGGGCCCTTTGACTTCAGCTGTCTAATTTATTCACGTTATTTTGGCAGTAGCATAAGACCATATCTCTGACAAGAACATGGATTTCTAGGCAGTTGCTCTTGCACCCTCCCACTTTGAGATTGGTTTACACTTGGACTTGCGTCTTTGCATTGGTCCTTGTCAACAGCTTCCATATGCTGATTTTTTGTTTGTTTGTGGTTGCCCGTTTTTAATTTTTTGGAATCCCTTTTGGATTTCCAAGATTTGGGATTCCCTCTTGGTTTTGATTCAGCTTAATTTATTGGTTTTGGTATTTCTACTCTCTGTAATGATAAACCCCCATCTTAAGTATTTGCTCATGGGAGCCCCAATTGTTCCCTCAGTTGTAATTGTTTTTATTCTCCCTTGGGGTTTGACTTTTATTATACTTAAATCTGGCTGTCAAAGTTGAAAAATGTCTCTAATTCTCAATTTACATGCTGATTTTTTTGTTCTTTTATATGTAGTCAAAATTATCTCTACTGGCTGAGGGCATGATACTCTAAGGGATCTTCTTGCTGTAATAGAACTAGATCCTGAAGAGGCACATTCATTAAGGCGATGTGATAGAAAAGGTTTGCAAGAACATGATGAAGTATAAAAATGGAAAAAAAAATCACAAGAATAGGTGCTACATGGTAGAGAAGACATGCTCATTAAATAAATATATGGAAAGCTCATTAGATAAATATATTGAAAGTTTCTCAATATAATTATTAATTTTAGAAATGCAAATTTAAACCACAATGGAGACCATTTTATATTTCCTAGATTGTCAGTCATCTAGGAACCTGATACTACCAAATATGAAGAAGATGTCAATTAAAGAACCTTTAATACACTCTGGTGAGAATGTATATTGATGCACACAATTTAGGAAAATAGTTGCCATTATCTTAATATTCACATATCTCTAAATAGCTAATTATGTGTTTTAAAGAAATGTTTCCACATTTGGTCCAGAAAATATGTAAAACAATGTTCACAGTAACAATTTTTGTGAAAAGAAACATCTGGAAACAATAAAAATAAACATTGACAAATAGGGGACAAATAAATGATGGTGTAGACAATGAAATGTAAGAAATAATAAGCTATGAGTAAGCTACAAATAATCACAACAATACACATAAATGTTAAACTGCCATCGAGTGTGCAAAGCAATTGCCAGAACACTACCTATAGTAAGATATATTTTAATAAAGTTCAGAAACAAAATAATACTATTTTATTTGCCATGCATATAAATATAATGAAGGCATAAAAATCATAATAATGATAAATATAAAACTTGTTATGCTATTCTCTTCTTTAGTCGAGGTAAGCAGGGATGAGGGAGAATATGCATTTAAAAAAAATACTGCTTAGTGGATTTCTTATTGGGTTTGGCAGTGAGCTCCTGGGAGTTCACTATATTGTTGTTCTTGAGAAACTTGCATACCTATTACATAAATGTATCAAATAAAATGTTAAAAATATAATAAAAGAATATATGCTTTTCAGTAAAATCTCACAGTCCCTAAATAAGAAATTTCCTTTGCTGATTTTCACATATAAGTATTATTTATCTAGTTTTATTGAGACATAATTGACATATGTCAATTATATTGAGATATAACTGGCATACAGTATATATAAATGTATAAATTTAAATTTATAGAGTAAAAACACAGTAAGTTTAGTTAACATCCATCACTTCATAGAGTTACAATTTTGTTTTTCCTTGTGAAGAGAACTTTTTTCATGGCAATTTTCAGATATAGTATACAACATTGTTAGCTATTCAACATCATGTTGAATGTTTAGTTTTATTTCTGTTTTAGGAAGTGATCTTATCCTTCATGGGATGAAGTATTAGCTATAAAGCAGATGATTAACAAGTATGTACTAAATTTGGTTGGCTAGATGTTATCACTGAGGGATTTTAATATATAAGCAAACAATTTTTAATTTTTTCTCCATTTTTATTTATATTGCCTATAGTATATCATGCCTCAGTAACATTTTGATAGAGGTAAATACTACAATATAGATGGTATAACAATAGACAGTTCTCATTCAAAAGAGTTGTTGTGAGCTCTCCTTTTAAACTTTAGATGTATTTAACAAGACAGTGTTCATTTTGTGTTTGCTTCGGAGTAAGACCTTTGCTGTCAGTATGACAAAATCAAGTAAATGCTGGCTAGATGAGAGCACAATCAGTTATCCTCTAGTACATATCAAGAAATGTTAAAGATTCTAAATTCTGACAAGACCTCTAAATACTTGTAACTGACCAATAGGTAGAATTTTTTTAAAAATGAAGTATTTTGCTCAGCAGCACCAAAAGAACTCAAGTGCCTGAGCAGTTAGTGAATGCTTGATAAGTCAGACTCTATTGTCATTTTGTAAGAGGCTCTTAGATATTTAGAAAGTATTCTGTGTGAGCACATCCCATTGAACAAATTGCAAGAGGGTACATGTCAGGCCACAATGACTGCTTCTAGATGTACTTACTAATAAACCTGTTATCAGCACATCATTGCTCAAGAATGCATGCTGTGCAATAAATTTACTTCCTCCTCTCTCATTCAGATCTTTGTGAATGAACAAAATAGAAAAGTGGGAAACAGCTCATGTTTAGGGATTAAAAACATGCAAACCAGGGGTGCCTGGGTGGCTCAGTCGGTAAAGCGTCTGACTTCAGCTCAGGTCATGATCTCACAGTCTGTGGGTTCAAGCCCCGCATCAGGCTCTGTGCTGACAGCCAGCTCAGAGTCTGAAGCCTGTTTCAGATTCTGTGTCTCCCACCTCCTCTGACCCTCCCCTGCTCATGCTGTTTCTCTTTCTCTCTCAGAAATAAATAAAAAATACTTTAAAAAAAACATGCAAACCAAAAGAACAACAAAAAAATACAACTTTCGAACCCAGCCTTAAATTAATTCCATATCCAAATGATTACATCTCCCATTCTGTGAGTTCTCTTCAGGTTGCTGCTATAAACATGTTATGATCTTTTGACACTTCACTTTCTCATGACTTTTGTGATCAGTTACTCCATCATTCCGTTTTTAGAAGGAACTTAGGAGAAGGGAAGTCCGTCTATTTCTTATAATTGTTCCTTAAGCTGAGCACCATGCCTCACTAATTGGGCAGCTGTGGCACATAAATAAAACCTTTCTCCATGAACTTCCACCTTTTCTTCAAAGCAACTTTTTCACAGGTCAAGGGTAAGTGACTGAAGGCACCTAGCAGATGATGTCGTCTTGCCCTGAATCTTTACCCTGGCACTAATGGACTATCTCTGTAACAGGAGTGTGATGGATGACCTCTGCTCATCAGAGGGGTTGACACACTCTTATTTTCCTATACTTAAATAAATACAAATATTCTGTTAGAAAATACATGGATTTACCTTTTAACTATTAATTTTCATGAAGTTAAGAATGAGAAAAAATAAAATCAAAAGAAGCCTGAGAGCACTCAAAGTGAGTCATATAAGTTTCTGACTGTTCCTACATAAACTTAGATAGGAAGAGAAGACCCTAAGTGGTGTGTGCCATGAAGCGCTCACACTTTAAGCCTGCACTGTTCATATCAATCCAATCACCTAGCTGCTCTCTTTTATAATCCTCATACCCTTAGTTTCTACCAGAGTCAATTCTTAGTCCACTGAGCCCTCTAAGGAAAGAGTAATATGCTGTTTTATTTTACCTTATAATAAGAGTTGGTAAACTTTTTCTCAATGAGCTGTAAGATTTCTGCAAGTCTGTTATTATAGTGGGAGAGCAGCCATAGATAATACATAAATGAATGAGTGTGTCTGTGTTCAAACAAAACTTTATTTGTGGACACAAATATGAATTTCCTGTAATTTTCACCTGCCACAACATAATTATATTTTTTCATCTTTTATAAATCACTTACAAAATGTGAAAACTTTTCTTAGCTTTCAAGTGGTACAGAAACATACAATGGGCTTCTGCTATCGCATTCTTGGTACATCCATTGCTAATGACAGTTGAGACATAAGGTAATATATTCAATTTAAAGCAAAATGCCATTGTCACTTTAAACTAAAGCAAAGTAAATTCACTCTTTTTCGTATTCACACTTGCATATCATGGACTTCCAACAATCATGGATGGACTTTTGAAAACTATTGTATTTGCTTTCTATCAGTCAAATAACATATGAGGGAAAGTTTAAAAAAACTGTCTTTAGGGGAAAAAATTAACCCAGCAACTTTCTTTCAGATTCAATGGTGTTATGTATTGCTTTATAAATAACCTTAAGTAATGTTCAGCCAGGAATGATGGGTGACTAGCCATAGCTTCAGGGAATTTAAATCATTTTCTTTCTACATTATAAATCTGATTACACCTTTTAGAAGCACATACCAAAATTTTCACAATTAATGAAATTAATTTTACTTTCAAAAATCCTATTTCTTAGAGATACCTCTGATTAATTAATGAGCAAGGTGTTGCATAATTAAGACACTGCTGGTCCTGGTAAGGATTCCCCTTGTTAATAATCAGGTGTTTTCAAGTGAGTCACTGGATATCAGGAGTTATCTATCTATAAAGTTCTGTCTTAATAATGCACTTGTGAAAATCTTCCCTCCTGCATATACTTAATTTTTGACTTTTGTAAATCTCTGTGTTTAGACCAATGAGAAGAAAACTACTTACTGCCAGATCACTGAATAACCAATCTTTGAATGGTCCTCTGAGCCATATTCTGATTTTCAAATAAATCAGTGGCCGCTGTTTCATAATATTTTCCAAAGATACCAGGTTTAATTTTGAGCAGTTTAAGTGTTTTCTTTAGTGTGCCTGGGTGACCATTTCCTTTGGCCTTTGCTTATTTATTTCTAATTATCTCTTGACACACAGTCTGCTACCATCAGCGTTTTCTCTTCCTGTAACTCTTCTGCCATCAGATATAGTGATTTCTTTTTATCTACAGCTCATTTGCATTCTCACCTGAAAAGGTGCAGCATCTCAGTAAGTCATGCTTCCCACTGAACCCAATTACTCCCACTGTGCAAAGCAAAGTGAGCCTGATCATCCCGTGTGGAATAGGCAACATATGGTTGCTACCATCAACACAGCTTGAACATCTGTGTATAAATTCATGCTTTGTGTGCATCACTTCAGTTGCATACTTATATGAGACTGAGAACATGTACAATTGGGAGTAAGTCTTAAGAGATAATATAGCAAAGAAATAGGAGAGATTTGAAAGATGAAATTTCCTAGCACCTGCTCCAACTCTGTTCTGCTTTCTTGGTAGTATGAAGGGTAACTACAATTACTCATTTAAAAAATTCTCAACTATATAACATAGAGAGAAATCCCATAAATGAATTGGAAAAAGGTAGACAATGGTATCAACCTTTGGTTCACCATGGGTCAAATTAACAACAAAACAATTTCACAATACAACACTAACCATACTTACATGTGCCCATCACTGCACAAAAATTCTTAGGTGGATCATATTATCTAATACTCTAAAAGTACTGCATGTTGAGTCCTCTCATTATACATATTATATAAATGAATATTTTGAGTTAAATTGCGCAAAACAGACACCACCAAGATATGAACTAATGTAGTTTGGCTATTATATCTATCTATCTATCTATCTATCTATCTGATATATAAAAATATACTGATATTCTATATTAATATATATTTTTATATATGTATAATCTATCTATCATCTATCTATCTATCTATCTATCTATCTATCTATTTAAATTCTATTCCTGAAAAATATTTCAAAAGCAAATGACTATAATTAGGATTTATAAATTTATATCATTTCTTTTCCTTAGTGATACCAGCTCAAGGTTGTTAGAGGTATGTTAGGAAACAGTGGCTAGATAGTCTTTGTCTAAATTACCTGGGAAGGAAGCAGAGATACTAAGGAGAAGACAGACTGGTGGTGAAAACCAGTAGGCATGGTTGAAATGGAAAGAATAGTAACTTTGTCTCTCCTTCTCCCACTCCAGGAAGTGAAAACTAACCAGATGTTTATTCAACAGAATTTTCTCAGTCTTGACATAGAAATAGCAATTTCCACTGAGGGAAGGATCTGTAGTCATATACTTGCTATATAAAGAAGACACAAATGATATAGGGAAACATTGGGGAAGGAAATCCACAAAATATACAAATCATTAATAGTTTGCATGAAAAATCTATCTGGCATTGGACATTTTCGAGGAACTATTAAAACTAATTTTGTTTAAGTATAATTCCACAAATATTATTGACCTCCTATTTTTACAAGGCACTATGGTTCTCAGAATATTTTCATTAGAAACACCAATAAGTATAAATTAGACTTGGAGTTGAGGTTTATAGACTTTCCCTTCTTTCCTGTGTTTTAATTATGAACCAGCAATTAATTAAAAAGAAAATTTTTATAAAAGCAGAGGAAATATAAAATAGGAATGCCAAATTAAGGGGAAAGCGGTCTTTATAGAATCAAAATGAAAATGGAAGGTTCTTAGCAACAATAAGTATACTGAATTTATTATTTTGTGACTTAGAGTTTTGGTAAATTCTGAAGAAATAAATTCCCAACAGACTAGGAAAAGCAATTATAGTTCTTAAGACAATTAGAGTCTATGAATACATTCATAGACCTGTGTGACACCAAAATCAAACAAATGAAAAAACAACAAACAAAACCAAAAAAATATTTGGAATTTAATTCAAAAGCTATATGTTGAATAAATGTATAAAGTTACCCAACTCTGTTTACAAATGCTAAAGGAATTGAATTTAGGTACAGATGGCTATGGATTAGCAGAAATCAGGGTGAATCTTTACTGTGTTTTGAAAAAAAATGGAATACATCTTGAAATAGATGTGGGAGAATTTCTGATAAGGTGACTAACAAAGAAATGAGAATTAGGACAATACCGATGGTGACTTGACTCAAGCAGAGGAATTGATATGAGAAAGTTAATAAAAATTATTGTAGCATTATAAAGTGCCTTAAGTATTACATGGGAAATCAATTGGGGTGTGTGTGTGTGTGTGTGTGTGTGTGTGTGTGTGTGTGTTTACTCTGAGGAATGATAGAGCCCCCCAAAAAATTTCCTATAAAAGGAATAGATATTATGTGAAAAGCTTTTGGGGACATCAATCCATTAGGGAAATGCAAGATCAACAATAAGATAACATGAGACAAAATTATTAGAAGCTAAAGGAAAGGTTGAAGACAATGAAGAATTTTCAGTGTGATGTGGGAAGGCTGGCTGAGAAAATGAAGAGGGTTGGTGGACTTTTATGAGGGAGGAAAAAAGAAAATGAATCCCAAGATTTAGTAATTTGAAGACCAACAGAAGTATAGTACTAATGATAAAAATGAACCCATTGGATAAGAAGAGAGTTCCATCATGGGGGAAATAAATATTCTTTTAGATATTTTGGTTTGTTACTGATAGTAAATAAATGTAGCTGTCATCTAGAGACAAGTGAATCTAAAGGTCTTAGAGATCTATATTGACAGCGAAGAATTTGAAGGGAAGTGATAATCTTTCAAAAGAAGTGAGCATAAGAAAATAGCAGAAGTTCAAAGTGTAAGCTAGCGAAGGACAGAGAAACTAAGAGGAGAAATCCTAAAGTACATTCCAGTTGGTCGCAAGGAAGGAACATGTTTCAACAATGAAGGGGTAACCCACTATCGTTGAGTAGAGTTAGAAGAGGAAATGAATTGAATCAATATCTCACTGTACTTATGAAAAAAGAAAGGTTTTTGAAGATTATATCATGATTACATGAGTGCTTAGTTTATTTCCGTGTTTGTGTATGTGTTGAATTTATGAAGATTAAGAAAATGTCCTCCTTAAACATTTTTCTTCCACAAATGGAATAGATGTTTTCAAAACATTTTTATATTTGTTTCCAAAGTTATGTGTCTTGGCAGGACACCAGGCTATATTCTCAAGGCCAGTTCTCTGGAAATTATTCAATACGTGAAGTTTTGATTAGATTTGTTTTTGTTAACAGCCCTTTTTCTTTGATGTTCAGGTTTAGTTTCCCCTGCAACATTACCTCTTTCTGCAAATGCCATCCCCCTGCAGAACCAGAAAAGACCCCACACCTCAGATTTTCTCTTTCTTTATAGCAAATTCTGTTATTCTTAACTCATCAGTCTTAACTGGTTTTAATTTAATGACTTACTGAATTAAAAGTACTCAAATGTTGTCTTTCTCTGATTATATTCATACATCCTAAAAATCAAGATATAACTGTTTTAACAGAACATGTAAAGTTTCCATGTGGGGAGGTAAATTTACCTCACTTACTGGACTGAGAATTCTTATGGGCAGGCATTTTGTGTCCTTTGCTACAGTTGCCAGAGAGCCTGTCACTGCAGGTGTCTTTTGGCTGGGATTCAATATATAATTTTAACCAATTAAATAACCACAAATCCTTCTAACAGAAAATAAACATAAATAGCATTTATACTATTTATTGTAACTTGTGGTTTCCATCATTATTTCAGTCCAGTACACCATTACCTGTGCTGGTTTTAATGAGACTGCTAGCAAAGAAAAAGAATTCTGTTCTCATTTTGTGTTCTGTGTCCAGAAATAGTTTACTGGTAACACTGAGAGATAACTCATGGTTGATCTGATTTAAATTTAAATATGGGACTTAAAAAGGAAAACTTCCCTGTTGCATTGCCCTTAGCTAATATTGTTATGCTAATCCTAAATATGCATTATACAGTCAGAAGCTTAAATGATAAACAGTAGCTGCATGTTTTTCTGCAGATTTCTTTTTTTTCTTTCTTTTTCTTTTTTTTTTGCTATTTTTTAAATTTGGGCAAAGTGCATTTCCTATTCATATTTTTAACTTCAGGAATGTACCCAATAACCATGTAAAGAAACAGAAATGTTTTTAAAGATTCAGGAAAGCAGTTACTACACAACTTTCAGAGTTCTACATATGGCATCAACTAATAAGTAGATTTGAAAGTTAAGTTTATAGAATGAATACATTCATTAGGACATGATTTATATTTACTAACACCTTTAATATAGCTTGTTTTGAGATCTATTCTATCTGTACTAAAGTAAAAAATTCTTGAAAACGGATGACTTTTTTTAACTGAACACTTGTTTATTGTGATTAAAATTCATCACGCAAGAAAGGGCAATTTGAGAAAACACCAAGCTAACTGTATAGCAAATTTTTACATTTTGTCTTTTTTATTTATTTTTTAATATGTATTTATTTTTTAAAGAGAGACAGAGACAGAGTGTGAGTGGGGGTGGGAGGGCAGAGAGAACGGGAGTCACAGAATCTGAGGCAGGTTCCAGGCTCTGAGCTGTCAGCGCAGAGTCTGACTTGAAGCTCAAACCAGGAGCTGTGAGATCATGACCTGAGCCGAAGTCGGATACTTAACCTACTGAGCCACCCAGGTACCCCACGTTTTGTCTTTTTTTTCAAATGATGCTATCATTTATATATTGTTTATATTATATTATTAACATAGTACAAAAATCATGAAATATACTGTCTATTTTTAATGTTTATTTTGAGAGGGAAAGAGAGTGGAAGCAGGAAGGGGAGGAGAATCCCAAGCAGGTTTTGTGCTGTCAGCACAGAGCCCCATGAGGGACTTGAGCTTATAAACCATGAGATGAGGATGTGAGTCAAAATCAAGAGTTGGATGCTCAACCCACTGAGCCACCAGGTGCCCTGAAATGTACTATCTTAAATTTAAGGCATATTGTTATAATAGTTTAGTTTAGAGGCAAAGACTCAATTTATTCTCTGTGCACATCACCATAGGGAACTTAAATGAATTTTATATATACATGCTATAGAGTTTTTATTTAATGTTAATATCTTGTATCCCTTTTCTTTTAAATCATATTAATTTACTAACATTTGACATGAATCTTGGGTAACAGCTGGAACATGAAAAATAGATGTAATACTCCTGATTAATAATATTACAATTTTGATGAAAAAGTGTTATTGAAATCTAGAAAGCCCCTTTTACATCATTCAAAAAAAACCTTGCTAATGGTAATTATGCAAATATATCTTTTCAGCAAGTTTATATACAGATGTACAAGTACTTAGCACCTCCATGGGCCTTCACAAAGACCTAATTTACATAAGCAAACACAGTTTGTTGTGTGCAAGACTACTAACATGTAGATTTTGAAGTGAGAGTTAAGCACTATATAACACAAAGATATTTCAGTGACATAAGAGAATATTCTTCTATTAAAAAAAACAAGGGGCACCTGGGTGGCTCTGTCAGTTAAGTTTCCGACTTTGGCTCAGGTCATGATCTCGCGTTCTATGGGTTTGAGCCCCACATAGGCTCTGTGCTGACAGCTCAGAGCCTGGAGCCTGTTTCAGATTCTCTGTCTCCCTCTCTCTCTGCCACTTGCCCATTCACACTGTTATGTTTCTTTCCTTCAAAAATAAAGAAACATTAAAAAAAATTAATTTCAAATAACAAATTTTTCATTAATGGTTATGAGTGAATGAAGGAATTGACCATAATTGTGTACTTTTAATTTGGTCTCACTTTGAACCCTATTTTTATTTATTTTTGGAGGGGATACATCTTTTGGCCCATTCTTCCTCTAAATTTTTTTCTTCCATATTATTACATTGCACACAACATAGAATAGAAGTGATGATGGTGGGCATTCTTATATCATTTCTGAGTTTAAAGGGAATATTTTAATTTATTCTCTTTTATTTTTACTGAGATGGCTGCACTTTTGGGTGATCAATATCAATGACAGAAGATGATATAGATTCCTGATTTCATAGAATTTTTTCCCTGAGCTGGTCACCCTGGCATCAAGGCCCTTGACCTTGACTGTCTATATTAATTCTCCTGATATTAGCTGAGTAAAAGGTTTAGAAACCTCAACTGGCCTCCAAGAATTTACTGACATACACGTACTGCTGATCCATGCCTATACCTGCTTTATAATTTAGAAATTGAATGATTTCATTTAATATAAATAAATACTTAAGTATATATATCATTTGTGTATGTGTATGTACATATAATTATGTGTGTAAAAACAACGTGAATGGTTTATTATATAAAAACAAAATGTTACCATATGAAATTAATGATAAATCTGGATAGCTACTTTCATTAAAAATCCACAGTTTAAAAATAAGTTTGAGGCAAATTAACATAACTGCTACACTCTTTTCAGATATTTTGAGACTAGAAGTAGCTAAAAAAAGAAAGTAGTCAAAAAAGAAATAGATACATACATTGATTCTTCAAAACAATTTAGTGATTGTATTCCATATCTGTGTATTTCTGATCCAGGAAATAAAAGAATATATGATTTATAACAAATAATTTGGTGTAATATATTAAAGGAGAATAACCACTGCAATTTTATGTTTGCTACTACTGGGAGAGAATGACAAATCAGTGACTTAGCCACAGGTATTGTAAATAGCATGTTTCACACAGCCAAGATCAAAATGCCTTTGGAGCTAGAGAGTGGGAATCATTGAAAATAGGACTCTTACAAACAGTTGTGTGTGTATGTGTGTGTATGTGTATAAAAATATATCTGTAATTGATGTTTAGCAGATAGCTATTTCATATTTTTATAAGCTACTTGTCTTTGTTTTTAAAAAGTACTTCAAAGATTCAGTAAGATCTGTAAAAATAATCCTTTGTACCAAATTACGATCTATAATTATATTAATATAGTTCATACCCAAGAAACATCAGTCAGAAACAGGTAATGTTTTGATATAAATCAATCAAAGTAAAGCTTCAAAACAAAAATAAATAAGGTCTTAAGGCTCTTTCTTTTGATAAAGGTGACTTTCAGCAGCAAAAATTCTTTTTTTCTGTAGAATGCGACCACATTACCTGCTGAATCAAATAGAATGTGGAGATAGATATTCAGGAAATACTATTGATTTTAAGCATTATTTGAACCTATAAACAGATTTAAAATGACCTTCTACTGTGAAAACAATATCTATAATTTGAAAAGAGTTTGTAGAGGAAGAAATGTTGCAAGGTCTGGAGTAAGATAAATGACAATTTATGGAGGTCAGTTGGCCAATTTCAGATCAAAATAGTTGATATCACTGCAAATCAGTAAATATAGCAACACAATTTCTGGAAAATCGCAATTTGAGTATACTTTAATTTTTAAAGAATTGTTTTCCTGGCCACTTGAGAATTACTTTATCTATTAAGCTAATGTTATAACTTGGCCATCTGCTACTTTTCAAGTATGTTCATTGTGACAGAATGTATTGACTCCTTGAAACACATAACTATGGAAATCTATCAGAGCTCTGGTTTGTCAAAAAGACATCATATAATGAACCTTAAGTCTTAGCCCATGTTAATGTTAAAAGTGTAGAAATAATAATAATGAATATGTTTTATTTGTTAATCAGTTAACTTCTTTTAGTTAACATAGTGTCTATTTTTCAGCTAAACCTGATGTTTTTTAGGGTTCATTTCATTTCCCCTTTTTACAAATAAACTTGGTATTCATGGTTCCAATGACTGGCCCAGACTCAGGCTTAATTTTACAAAGATTATCAGTCAAAGGCCACAATGTTTCATTAATGGAGGGTGAATAAGTTCTGGAGATCTACTATACAGCATGAGGCCTATAGTTAATAGGGTGGTATTGTATTCTTAAAAATTGGCTAATGGTAAAATTTATGTTAAGTGCTCTTACCATACATACACAAAATCAATATAAATTAATAAATAAAGAGGGCAGGAGGAATCTTGTAGAAGTGAAGGATAAGTGCATAATCTTGATTTCAGTGATAATTTTACAGGTGTATACTTTTCTCCATGTTGTATATATGGGATTTATAGCTTTTTGTATAGTGATCATGGTTCAATAAAGTGGCTCTTAAAAAGTAGTTTAAAATAATTCAAGATTGGCATGCCTGGATGGCTCAGTCAGTAAAATGTCTGACTTTTGCTCAGGTCATGATCTCACCATTTGCAAGTTTGAGTCCTGTGTCAGGCTTTGTGCTGACAGCTCAGAGCCTAGAACTTCCTTTGGACTCTGTGTCTCCTCTCTCTCTCTCTCTCTCTCTGCCGCCCCTCTCTCAAAAATAAAATAAAATATTAAAAAATATAATAATTCAAGATTTTCCGTATTTGTTCAGTATTCTAACAAATACTTAGTAGAGCTTGAGAAGTTACACATTTATAGTCACTTAAAAACACTAAATAGAAAATAGGAGAAGTAAACCTATCCAAAAGCAAAGCTCATTTAGAATGAACACAAAGCTCTTCTACAACTGCCCAGGAAGGAGATATTTTTCTAACCTAGTAGGTTATTCATCCAGAAAAACATTCATCTTTCTAACCAACTTCTAGCTGGACCCCCAGGAATTTCTAACTTCTTATTGTTTGCTTCATTCTTGCAAGCCCCATCTGTCTGAAAACACCTCCCTTTCAGTCTCATTTTAAAAACTTGTTTTCTGGATTCACCTAATTATTTTGTTGTGCCCTTACTCAGTATTCAGCTCAAATACTTTGTGTTCTTGTTCTTGTTAATCTAGTTTACAGGCAAAACATAATCTCATTAAAAAAGAGCTGAAGAAATCATTTTAAGTATTTCCTACCAAGTACTGGAATTTCCTTGGTTGAATATTCAAGGCTTAAAATCACAATATTTTTAGTTATTGGGATTTCTTTAAGAATGATTTTCCTGGGAGAAAAAGTTACAAACATTTTATTTTTAGAAGTTTCTGCAAATGTTGAGGCCAATCATCTCTGTACCAGGTGTCTACTATTTTTATTCATTCATCTGCTTGAAATAGAAGACATTAGGTAGAATTAAAAACCATCCGTAAAAATCTCTGGATGTTTCCTATTTTATATGTATCAAAATCTGGGGAAGAGGAGGAGACTGGTAATACTACTTTTAAAACAACTTTTTACAAGGAACCCTTCTATAGTTTTATCCTGATTTGACTTCATTTCCTTTATTATCCTTTATCAGTTTATATGTACTACTCCAACCCCCATCACCATTTGGTTCAGGGTATATTACTTAAGAACAAGATCATTTTTTCATAACCACATTAAAGAACTTCAGCATTGATCAAATGCTATTATTGAATCTAGATTGCATATTCCAACTTGTCATTTGTCCAACAAATGCCATCTATAGTGTTTGTTTGTCTGTTTGTTTGTTTTTCCCCTGATCTAGGATCTACACCAGGGATACTCATTGCATTTGTTTGTTATATTGTTTTGGTTTTCTTTATTTTGAAACATTATCTCAGCTTTCCCTTGTGTTTCTTGACCTTGACAGTTTTTTAAAAGATCCACAATTTGGATTATTCTAATATTCCCTCATGATTAGATTCATGTTACAAATTTTTGGCAGTGACACCACAAAAACGATGTCTCAGTTAACAGATTTTGAGGCTCAGTTTCTCAGAATGTTCAGGTGGTCTCAGAACCAACCAACTAGAATCACATCAAAAGAGAAGTCAAGTATAAAAAACTAGACATGATGAACATCCAACTTTTTATTAATTAATTAATTAAATATACCAGGAACTGTTATAGATACTAGCACCATATTGATAAAGATGCTGAATGGCTAGCAGCAGGAATCAGCAAAGTATAAACTTCTGGCCAGATCCAGCCGTGGCTGTTAATTCATGGATTGTTTATGATTACTCTTGTGCCGCTTTGGCAGAGTGGGGTAGAGATGATAGAAAATTTATGCCTAACAAAGCCTAAAATTCTTACCATCTGGCTTTTTATAGAGAAATTTAGCCAATCCCTGCTTAAGACACCGTAATCTATGTAATGTATTTTTGTAGATAAACCATTATTGAGAAAACAGTTGAGCAATGAGAAAAAATATGTTAACAGTAAAGTGACTTCAATAATTTTTTTGGTGGGGTGAATAGATTTTGACATTACATCTTATAAATATTGCACTGTTTGTTTAGTACAAATATGTAATACTTTAAAATACTTGACTAGTCACATTCTAGGTCTTGCCAAGAAAGAATAAGTAATGTCACCTAGGCAGAAACCCTAATGTTTCTGAACCTAACTCTCCTATGATTCTGTTGTTCTCTTGCCCACTGCCTACTGTAGACCTTACATCAAAGGACTAAGCTCAAGAGGCTTTAGCATTTCTTGTGTCAGCAAAGACAGTATCTGTTTGTTTTTCCCTTCAAGTGATTTATTTATTTTATTTTATTTTTTAAATTTTTAAAAAAGGATATTTTTGAGAGAGAGAGAGATAGCAGGAGCAGAGGAGGGGCAGATAGATGAAGACACGGAATCTGAAGCAGAACCCGTTGCGATCCTTAAACCCATGAGCCATGAGATCATGACCTGAGCTCAAGTTGGACACAACTGACTGAGACAGCCAGGTGCCCCTCAAGTGATTTTTTAAAGCGTGAATCAGATTGACTTTAATGAAATATAATCCAGCTTTCCTGAAAACAGAATTTTTGTCCCCTTTAAGAACTTTCCTGCTTATGTCTAGAGTCAAATCACATTTTCAAACTGGTGCCTGGACATGCAAATAAATCCCATTACCCATTAATAGGATTTGTCTGCACACCTCCTGTGCATCCTTTGGTGACTGAGAAGTCCTTCACAGTTGGCTGGTGTTTTTTTTTGTTTTTATTTTTTTCTTTTCTCTCTCTATTTTTTTTTTAGGTTTCCTCTGAACATCTGTCCAAATAATTTCACTCTATGATGCATTTGTTTCATTTAAACTCACCACGAGAGTGAGAGACTAATAGTCAGTAAAATTCTTGAATAGCATTGTATTCTCCCTTATTTTACTCAATTTATTGAAATTGAGTAAATTACTGAATTTATTCTTTTATCTGGGAAAGAACCACAATTTTAAATATTTGCAAAATAATTTTGGAGTGAAACCAACATCTGTGTTCTTAGATGATGCATTACTCACTACCATTTTTAAGTCTCTGTCATTCAGACGGTCTTAAAAATGTGATTAAAAATGCTCAAAGAAAAGTGGTATCTATAAAAGCAGTCTACAAAAATGGAAATGCTGCTTATAATTTGATGGTAGCAATGTTGTACTTTGGGAATTAACATACTCTAGTTTTTAGGGGAATGAGAATTTATACTAATAATAGTACATATTGGTCAGACTAGATCAATAAGATTAATATTAAGTGAAGACAGATCAAAAGTCCACTGTTCATATTGGGGAGCTTGTCTCTGCCTGTACCTTCATTCCTAGTTGCTAGCAGGTGGTGCCCTTTAGGTCTTACTCTGAATGGCACACTTTCTGTTATTAATGTAGCCTTCTAATGATAACAATACTAACAGTTACTAGAAACTGCTATTCTATACCATGCTCCTTATTTATTTTGTCTTTCATTCTTACAACCTTTTTGCAAGGCAGACATTATAGTCTCATTGATACATATAGAAGAAAGAGCCATGGGATGGCTTTGATTTTCTTTTTTTTTAATTTTTAAAACGTATTTATTTATTTTTGAGAGACAGAGATATATCATGAGTGTAGGAGGCACAGAGAGAAAGGGAGACACAGAATCTGAAGCAGACAACAGGCTTTGAGCTGTCTGCACAGAGCCTTATGTGGGGCTCAAACTCACAAACTGTGAGATCATGACCTGAGCCAAAGTCTGATGCTTAACTGACTGAGCCACCAAGGAGCCCTGGCTTTGATTTTCCAAAGACCAGCTAGTAACTGACAGAGTTACAATTAAAACTCAGATCTAATACCAACGTCCACTGCCCACCTACTTTCTCAGAGGTTTACACATACTATTGATGATTATTTGGCCTTGTTGGTTAAATGTGGAGCAAATTTTTAAAATAAGAATTGCAACAATAACCCTTTATGTTTTCACTGAGATTTATCTTATTCCAGAATCTTAATTGCAAAATTTTACAGTAACCGCCCCCCCAAACCTATGAAGTGACAATAAACCTGCATTATTTATATATTCTTTGAAACTTACTCATTACTTTACTGCCTGACATTGATTGATATGTGCCAATCTGACACAAACAAAAGATTTCTAGATATTGAACATTTTTGTCAAATGATATTAAAGAACTAACCTAAAATATACCTCCAAATTCCATGATCCTAAGTTTTCTATTTCTTATTTCTCTAGGAATTTTATATTATGTTTCTGTGAATAAGCTAGAATATTAGTAAATTTAATTGTTTTAATTAAAGATTTAATACTCCTCCTTTAAAAAAATTTAGGCACAAAAACAAATAGCCATAATTTCATATAGATCTATGCAAAATTAAATATACTTGCATATAAATTTACCAAACTGTAAGTGGACTTTACAGATAACCATTTTAACTGCATACTAATTTTAAAGAGGGATAACAGGTGATACTGGAAATCTCCTCCCAAGGCTTGCTATGACTTGTCAGAATCAATTCTGTAAATTTCAGACACTATCACAACTCCTTCTATTTCTGACTATATAAAAATTGGGAGTCAAAAGAAGGAGATATCAGAAGTAGAAAACCATTTATTTAAAAATAAGTTAAGTATTTCTGATAACTTTTTAATTTGTCTGAAATCAGTTGGAGAGCTTGAGGGAAAAGGACATTTGGGCAGTCTCCAAGATAATCACATGTATTTCAGAATACCTACAAAAAGGGAAGTCATTTGATTAAATTGCATAATCTTCAGAGCCACGGATGTTAGAATGACACATAGCCAAAAGGGTGAGAAGATACAATATATAGGGTCTAAGTAGAAAAGAATAGTATCAAAAGGAAAGGAAAATGGTAGGAAGAAGAAGCAGAAAACAGAGCTGTCCATTTGACCACTGGTTCATGTGAGGTTATACATCCCAGAAAAGAGAAGAGGGGAAAAAAGACCATTGGAGACTTAGCCACCCTCTATGAGAGAGACTTTATAAGTAGATAGGATGGATGTGAAGTTGAGTCGTAATCCCAACCACATACTGATCCCTTTTCAGATTGATACAGACCCCTAGAATGTGATGAAACAGGACCAAGCACAGTCATGAAAGGATCTTGCCCCAAGCACTGGCATGCTAAATTGCCAACTTGGAGCCTTGTCTACCCTATCTGACTTCCCTGAACCCATCCTATAAGGCAAACACCAGAAGGAATAAATAGAGAAGGAGTGGAAAAACAGACTACTATCTTCCTAACATTCTCTTACTCCCAAGCCACGCATTCTACCCAAAGAGAGAGGAATGTGTGGATCTGATATAAATTACATAGTTAAATTGTATTGACCAGAAAGTTATTTCTTCCACTCAGGATGGTTTCACGGGAATGAAGGAGGATTATATATGGCCCTGAAGGAGGAATATATATGACCCAACTGCAGGACAATAATTAGAATAAATGCAAAAAAGTGTCAGGTTTATACCCTATTGAGATAGAAACGTGAATAAGATGGTTATAAAAAACTAACATACCAGCACTATAATCATGTACCTTTCAAAAATTGTGTTCTTGTGGTTCTTACAAAGCATAAGGTTGTTGTCACATTTATACAGCAATATATTATATAAATTGGTCTTTATAGTCAAATAGAATTATATCTTTCATGGCATAGTATGTATATCTTTTATGACATAGTAAGATAAGTAATGGGATGAAAATGCAGAGAGGAAAGAGTTGAAGCTATGGTAGACAAGATATGTATTATAATAATATTGAAAGGTAACCTGTTTTATTTTAATCCTCATTAGTCCTGCATCCAAACTGTAAAACTGATAGTACTATTGTAGCAAGGAATTCAGGGTTTGCTAGGGTAAAATAAAAGGGATTTTGATTTTGAAAATTACTTTTGAAATTTACATATTAAATACGTCAAGTGGATTGAAGAAGTGGGATACAACTGAGGTTGAATTCTGTAAGAGAATAGGAAAGATAAGAATTGCTGAGACCAATTCAACATTAAGGATTGCGAGTCTAGACTGACCTGGTGACCTGGATCCCATTTCTGAGGAAAGCAATTTTTCTAAGTTCTGGCTTGTATCCAAATGGAGGCTGTAATTTTTGAATTTTGCTACCTCCATCCTGGTTCAGGTCACTATATCTAACCTAAATTATTACTCTAGTTAATAATCTGCTACCTTGTCACTCTACAGTCTTGGAAACAAGCAGAATGTCTCAATCAGGACATAAATGAAGTCCATTACACGACTCTGCTCAAGTCTTCCAATGGTTTCCAATTTCAACCAAAGTTAAAAAAAGAAAAAAAGACTTATACTGGCCATTGGGCCCTACAAAATTTGACCTACCACCATGACTCCATTACCTGTTGAACCTCATTTCTTACTAAACCTCTTTAGTATTTCTTTTCTAATTCCATCCATACAAACCTTCTGCTTCCCTTTGCACTTGGCAGGTCTTAGGAGCTCTACAATGGCTCTGCATCTTGTCTACCTGGAACACTCCTGTCTTAGATTTGTAACACATCCTCACTCACTTCCTTCACATCTTTGCTCAAACATCACCTGTAACCCAAGCACTCTATTTATATTTGTCATGTACCTCAGTCCCCATCCTGGTACTTCCAACAAGTTTTCCCTGATCTTTTAAAAATATTTTTCTGTAGATAGCATCAACTTCTAACATAGTAAATAGTTGCATTAGTGACATGATTTACCATGATTTTGGGACACTTGAGTATGAAAGAGATCACTAAAGTAATTAAGATGATGCAATTAAAAGATGTTTATTGACCAACAATCAGTCTTATGGTATTAAATAATCTATAAAATGCTTCTGTTAAAAAGTACTCTTAAAGTTATTTTTATAGAATAAAAGTACAATTTATGTGAACTATAAGGAAAAAGGTTCAATGTTTATGTTGATTATAATATGGAATATTAAAAATAATACATATGAAAATTAGAATGGTTACTGTTGGCATATCAAAATTCTTCTTTTAAATGTTTATTTATTTTGAGAGAGAGTGTGTGCATGAGCAGGGAGAGGCAGAGAGAGAGAGAGAGAGAGAGAGAATCCCAAGGAGAATCTGTACTGTCAGCATAGAGCCCAACATGGGTATCAATATCTCAAATTGTGAGATCATGACCTGAGCTGAAATCAAGAGTTAGACATTCAACTGACTGAGCCACCCAGGTGCCCCTCAAAATTATTTTATAATTTCTTCAGCTATATCTTTCTATAGTATAGTGTCATTTTTTCAATAAGAAATTATTATTTCTTAGAGAATGCTGATAAGGAATATGTTGAAACTCACCTTCTGCTTTCATAAAAATGTAAATCAAGTATTTGAGTTTTTATTATACATGTTTTTTTTTCTTTTTGTTCTTGTTTTGGGTCCACTGATGCCAACATGAATTAGTAAACAATGAAAAGGGGTTACCAAACAATAAAATAAAATAAAAAGACATTGATATAAGTTATATGGTAAATAATAAAACCACTTTGGTAAAATCATTCAGATTTCTGACAGTATTTTTCATTAGGACACTTGGAACTTTATATTGTTACATAAGATGCCAACATATATATGTGGATACACACATATATATAATTTTTAACTGCTTTTAGAAATAATTTTAGATTCACAGGAGATTACAGAGTCAGTCTAGAAAGGACCTGTATGTGTGTGTGTGTGTGTGTGTGTGTGTGTGTGTGTGTGTATGTGTGTTTATGTGGGATTCTTCTGGGCATCTGGGTCTATATTGTTGCCTCATATTTATTTTTTGTGTTACTTATATGATATCTGTCTTCTTCTATTAATTGTAAGTTTCAGGAGGCCAATGAATTTTGTGTGTTTTGTTCGCTGCTGAATCTCTCAAGAGCCTAGATCAGTCCTTGCATAAGTGATATACTCAGTAAAAATCTGCTGAATTAAATTGGTGGACAGTAGATTCATCACTTTAGCATGCACAGGCCATAATGTGTGGTAAAACATGAAATGATACTGATAGCCAGAGACCTTGATCATGAGCATTATGATAATCATACCAAAACATATTTTTATCTCCTAATTTTCTGTTAGATCTTATGTTTCATATCAAAGTAAGTGCAGGCACATAGTTACTCTGTTGCTTTCTTTAAGTTGTAACAAAACAAACAATGCCCTAGCCTTGAGGTATATAATATGACAATGTGTAGCACAGAAATAACTTAAAAAATACAAAATCCTATTGCAATTTACCTATGTTTCAGTATATTTATTTAAAAATAGTTTCCAAGAAGTAGCCTTTTCAAAGAGACAGTTTAGTTTACATTAATTTGGGGATAGGATATATGGGCAGCATGATTGGTTTAGTTACATTGCATAGTCAATTTAGGTTTACCAGGAGAGTGATCAGAGAGAGCTAAAGTCTAATAAATGTTACAGGAGAATGTTTATTTTAGGGCTTCAAGGTCTTTCATGGTCTTGTCTTTTGGTCAGCATGGGCCTCAAGGCCAATATGCTCAGCCGGATCTTAAAACATTGATATTTACTACTCTGAAATTTATGAATCTGAAGAACAAGCAAGTTTTGTGATTTCAAAAGATGATTGAGTTTCCAGCACAGTCACTGGTTTTCCATATGACTTTTGGTTTTCTTTGGAGACTTCAAAGATTGATCCAGGGTATTTGCTGTATAGACATATTTAAGACTGGGAAGGATGTGCCATAGGGTTGTAATGTCAAGGAATATGAATGGTATAATCATAAATAGATCATTTCCTATGCACCAATTTTCCTTAGTCCTAATCAGGAAAACAAAACTTGGGCTCCATCTGAATTCACTGAAGTTGATGACTCAGAAAGTGGCATAGTGGCCAGGTCTGTAAGTTTTTTCTCTTCTCTTCTCTTCTCTTCTCTTCTCTTCTCTTCTCTTCTCTTCTCTTCTCTTCTCTTCTCTTCTCTTCTCTTCTCTTTTCTCATTAGTCAGGTATAACATTGTTATATGAAAGGTCACCCCTTGGAAACTAATGGATTGGAGTTAAAGGGAAAATTCTTCATTTTTATTTTTGATAAGAACTAACAGGGAAACAAGACAGGCTATGAAAATATGGCATAGAGGCAAAGAAAAGGATGGCAGTCAGTTATTCTTGGCATTTAGGTCTTTGTCCAGGGATCTTTTGGTGGAAGTTGTTTCCATATGGAAGTCTGCTTCAAGATCAAAGCTTCTTGGGAAATCTGTTTCCTTCATGATCCCATTTTCACTGGTCTTGAAAGATTCTCAATTATAGCTCTCTAAGTTATCAATATCTCTAAGTCATAGAATGAGATAATTTCTTTCTTTCTTTTTTATGTTTTTCATTTTTTAATAGTTTATTGTCAAGTTGGTTTCCATTTAGCACCCAGTGCTCATCCCCACAAGTGCCCTCCTCCCTGCCTATCAGCCCTCAGTTTGTTCTCAGCATTCAAGAGTCTCTCATGGTTTGCCTCCCTCCCTCTCCCCAACTATTTTCCTCCTTTCTTTTCCCCCACAGTCCTCCATTAAGTTCCTTCTAATCCTCCTATACGTGCAAACATGGTACCTGTCCTTCTCTGCCTGACTTATTTTGCTCAGCATAACACCCTCAAGATCCATCCATGTTGCTACACATGATCAGATTTCATTCTTTCTCATTGCCATGTAGTATTCCATTGTATGGATAAACCACATCTTCCTGATCCATTCATCAGTTGATGGACACTTAGGCTCTTTCCATGTTTTGGCTATTGTTGAGATTGCTGCTATGAACGTTGGGGTACATGTGTCCCTATGCATCAACACTCCTGTATCCCTCGGGTAAATTCCTAGCAGTGCTACTGCTGGGTCATAGGGGAGTTCTATTGTTAATTTTTTGAGGAACCTTCACACTGTTTTCTAGAGGGGCTGTACCCATTTACATTCCCACCAACAGTGTAGGAGGGTGCCCGTTTCTCCACATCCTTGCCAGCATCTAGAGTCCTCTTAATTGTTCATTTTAGCCACTTTGACTGGCGTGAGGTGGTATCTCAGTTTGGTTTTGAATTGTATTTCCCTGATGAGGAGGGATGCTGAGCATCATTTCATGTGTCTATCCAAAATCTATAAGGAACTCACAAAACTCCACACACTAAAAACAAACAATCCAGTGAAGATATGGGCAGAAAATATGAACAGACACTTCTCCAAAGAGGACATCCAGATGGCCAACAGACACATGAAGAGATCATTTATTTCAAGTTGGCAGATGCAGGTCCATGCATCCAGTCCTTGTAATCAATACTCTATTTGTAGTTAATAGTACGTAGTAAGGGCCTTTATTTGTTTTTTTAAGTTTATATATTTATTTATTTAGTGAGCATTATCATGGGAGGGACAGAGAGAGAGAGGGAGAGAGATTCTCAAGCAGGCACCACACTGACAGTGATACAGGGCTCTAACTCAGGAACCCATGAGATCATGACCTCAGATGAAACAACGAATTGAACATGTGGTTACATGTTCTGAGCCATCCAGGCTACTCCATAGTAACGTCCTTCCAAAAAAAAAAAAAAAAAAAAATATTACAGCAGTCTTGGTATCATTTTCAGTAAAACTAGGTCTCCAGATTGAAGGTTATGGAGATGCCTGTAGTTTTCCCTGAGAAAAAGTATGTGGGCCTGTTGGTTATAAAGGTATACTGTCTTAAACCTTTTAAATATTTGACCATTAACTATGGAGTTAATTATATCCTTCCAAAGTTCATATGTTAAAACCTTAATCTCCAATGTGGCTGCGTTTGTAGATAGAGACTCTAAGGAGGTAATTAATATTTAAATGAGGGCATAGGATGGGGCTCTAATCCAATAGGATTAGTATCCTTAGAAGCTACCAGAGTATGCTTATTGTCTCTCCCTCCGTCCCTTTCTGTCTCTTGCTCTCTTGCTCTCTCTCTCTCCTCTCTATGTGAAGATACAGTGAGAAGGTATCTGTCTGCAAGCCAAGAAGAGGTCCCCCACCAGAAACTGAATCAGCCAGCACCTTGATCTTAGACTTCTCAGCCCTGTAAGAAACTTCCATTGTTCAAGCTACCCATTCAATGATATTTTGTTATTGCAGCTTGAGCAGACTAACATACCATTTATACCTGTAAAAAATTTATTATCAGTAATCAGAGGTATAATTCTAGTCTTTAGGGTCTTTAGGGTACAGTGATATCCTCTGATTCCCTTTTCTGAAAATACTAAAGACATTTAAGCTAGAGGCATTTCCCTATATCACAAGTCATAATTCATCAGATAATTTTCAAGCTTTATTTTAAATATCTTTTGTTCCTTTGTTGATGACTAAAGACAGTAAGGATATGATGTTTCTGGATGATGGGCAGTGTCTTCTGAATTACTTTGATTACAGTTCCTATAAATGTGTACCTCAGTTACTGAATTAATGATTTAGTATACCCTAAGTGAGAAATACAAAGGCTATAAGATGAAAATAAGCCATCTAGAAAATAGAGAAATAATGTTAAAGCATTCTTATTGTCATTTGAAGAAGGTGATTGCTTAAAATCTATCCATCAATATTCAGATAGATGTTTGGTCTTGCCTTTACAGTTATGCCAGATTTATGAATTTGGCAGATGGGACATATGTCAGAAACATCCTAGGGAATTTTTAGTAAAATTGCCTTATGAATGCTGATTTAAGATTGGAGATAATTTATCTATGCTACAGGGATAAAATAGATCTGTTCTGGGTAATGGATTATGTTAGCCAGCATTATCAGAATGGAAAAAAAAAAAAAAAAGGAAAACTCTCTTGAGGAATAGCACACAATTAGTTTATAAACAGATAGTCAGTGATTACTCTGGTAGTGAAAACATATTATACATGGTGAAGACATTGGCAGTTGTCTAGAGTGTTTTGATTTATAGCATGAGACATACCACAGTGGTTACTGATTCTCCCTGAGTGACTACTGTGTAAATTTTAGAAATAGAAATCAACTCCTAGACAAGTAGTGTCCCGGTCTTTGCTTGAACATTAGCATGCTTTTTGTTTTTTTAATTTTTTTAATGTTTTATTTTATTTTTGAGAGAGAGAGAGAGAGACAGAGTGAGCAGGGAAGGGTCAGAGAGAGAAGGAGACACAGAATCCAAAGCAGGCTCCAGGCTCTGAGCTAGCTGTCAGCACAGAGCTTGATGCGGGGCTCGAACCCACAAACTGTGAGATTATGACCTGAGCCAAAGTCGGTTGCTCAACCGACTGAGCCACCCAGGCGCCCCTAGTATGCTTTTTAACTAAGAAGTATGCAATCATTAAAACAAGCATGCAATCATTAAAAATTATTTCTATTAATATAATTTACTTATACATAATGAATTATAACAATTGAGATTCCAAACAAACCTAATTGATTTTAAAATCTTTCCATTCATAAGGAAAAGAGGCAATCATTTGTTACAATGAATTTGGTGCCTGGGTTTGGTAAAGCCAAAAAATATATAACACTTGACAAGGGAAACAACACATGGGAAGGCCATACGTTCTCAAAGTGAGAAATAGGAACACTGATAAAGGGAAATGATTTTAGCAATTTAAATTGCACTTCTCATAGTAAGGAAACTTAAGAAAATTATTCAGTTCAAGAATATACTAGAAATAGTGAAAAGTAACATAATATTTTAGTAATAAAAATGAGACTTTCTCTCTCACAGAGAATAACCTGATCATGTTTTAAAAGAAAAATTTTATTTTACTTTTTGTATTTATGGAGAAATATTTTGCAGAAAATATAAACCTTCTCCTTTATGAATAAATATATTAAAATGGAGTGTAAGTTCTTACAGTGTTTAACATGTTTCATTATTTTCATTTATTTTAATTATTGCTATTCATATTCACAGCTATAATCTGCATGTATATATGTCTGTAGGGTAAGATATATACAAATATGAAATTATGTATATGCATAATAATATCAAACATTGATTTTAGCTTAAGATATAATGAACTCTATCAATATATGAAACAAAATAATGCATATTTTATATTCATTTTTCTATCTTAATAAAATATAATGATTCCCTTAAGAAAATGACAAGTCATAGCTATGATTCTGTATATATTCTTGTATCTATAATAGCTATACTTAATATAATTTCAAATATATAGTAACTATCCTCTTTAATCAAAACAACTAACTTTTGTTCCTCCAGAACAAGAAAAAACTAGAAGTTGGTACATTCAAATATCTTGACTATTTTTCTTAGCGGAAAGTTAATTTGTGTTACCTTTTTAAATATACGAATGCACAAATAATATCACCAAAGGCATTTGAATGCAGTGACAAATTTCAGCTCTTTTGTAATACATAAGGATAAACTAAAACTAAATTTAGTGATTGGATGTTAATTATTTTTTTCCTTTGAATTCATCCAGTTATCCCAATATTAGTTACTAATACAATTCAATGTTAGTATAAGTTATTAAATTTGATTAAGGCTATGAAAATTATAATTTACATCTACACATTAAGCCTTTATGATTTATAAGACATGAGATTGAACACTTTAAAACATCTGTCATTAAAATTTCATTTAAATATAATCTTATATATTTAAAAACTTAAACAATTACAGAATTAACAATAATTTATTTGTCTCATAATACCATTGTAAAAAATTTTCAATATCAAAGTATGTGATTCTAAGACTAGTGACATATAAACTAAAATATTGTATGAAGATTAATTGTATATTAAATGTATGTAGTAAAATATGAAACAGTATAAAGAATAGACTTTTAAACAAATATTAATTTAATTGAATTCATTTCTTTATCAGAAATATTAAAAGAACATTTTCAAAACAAAATTCATGTATGTTTAAATGCTTAAGTTTAATATTTAAATTAAATATTAATGAAATATTTAACTAAGATTTAAAGATTTTAAGCCTTTGGCATTTTTAGGTTTTTCTTTAGGCAGAGTTATAAGTTTAATTGTCTTTAATCAACATTCTAAGGGAAAAGAAATGAAGTTTATTAATTTTGTATTTTATTTTATTTTATCTTATTTTATCTATCTTATCTTATCTTATCTTATCTTATCTTATCTTATCTTATCTTATCTTATTATCATAGTCTTCTGACTGTTATTCTAAATTGTTGTTCTGGCATATTGTTTATATCTATTTTGAGCAATACTCTGGCTGTCATTTCTTCCTGGATTTTTTTTTTTTTTTTTTTTGAGGAGTTTGCTTTTTTTTTTTTTTTTTTTCTTTGTTTCTGTTTTTTTTTTTTTTTAATTGTTTTTTATGTTTTCTGTGAGTACTACTGTATTAAAAAGGGATCATACACCTCCAGGGCCTGGCACTTCAGGAAGTGTTCTTTGAGTGTGTTACATGCACTCTGTTGTTGCATANTTATTATCATAGTCTTCTGACTGTTATTCTAAATTGTTGTTCTGGCATATTGTTTATATCTATTTTGAGCAATACTCTGGCTGTCATTTCTTCCTTTTTTTTTTTTTTTTTTTTTTTTGAGGAGAATGCTTCCATTTTGTCATTTTGGCTAGGTTTCTGTCTTTTATGTGTTTTAATAGCTTGTGATGTATTCTGCGAGTACTACTGTATTAAAAAGGGATCATACACCTCCAGGGCCTGGCACTTCAGGAAGTGTTCTTTGAGTGTGTTACATGCACTCTGTTGTTGCATATTTGGCCACTTTATCCCACTGGTCAGGCCTCTGCAAAGCTCCTCTTTTCTTGTAGTGGTGGATCAGTTGGGCATTCCACCAGGTGTGCTTTTATTTGTTTGTTGGAAAAAAGGAAAGTGCACAGAACTTGATCCCACACAAAGAGAAAAGTGAAAAAGATGAACAAAAAGACCAAGCAGAGAATCAAAGAAACTATAAGGTTTAATCTAGAGAGAAAGGAAAGAAAGAGACATAGAAGAGGTGTAAAAAGAATAGAGTAAAAATGCCTGATTAAACAAACAAATAAAACAGAGAAAGAATACACACACACACAGACACACACACACACACACACACACACATATATATATACAGAGAGAGAGAGAGAGAGAGAGGGAATTGACCAAAAAATCTAATCAGAAACTATGAGCCTGATTCCAAAGGAAAAAAGAAGAATGTAGAAAGAAAAAGAAAAGAGAAGAGAAGAAAAGAGAAAAAAAACCTAAAAGAGTGAAAAAGACTAACATACACAATGACAGGATAGTTGTTTGTTGGTGTCTAGAATCAGTGTCTGTGCTGGTCTGAAGGAGAGGCTTTCTGATTCCCTCAGTGTCAGTATCAGTCAGATCGATAAGCAGTTACCAGGCAGAGTGGTGAGGCAGGGTCAGATTTGGTGTAAGAGGGTCCTGCCTCCACTGGGAGCCACTGAGCTGTTCCCTGAAGTCCCAATGTGTTGATATTGGGGAGAAAAATGGTGACACCCCAATCTCTTGTCCATGGACGGGATGTCTAAAACCACACTGTTCAGGCAGCCTTCACAGAGTAGCCTTGGTAGTTGGCCTGCTGTGTACCAAAGTCTCCCCCGCCTTCTGCCTTCTAGTTGCTTGGCTGGTATTCAGATCCCAATGTCTTAAGAGGCCCTGCACCGCACAGATCCTGTTCTGGTGTCGCGCCACTCAACGCTGCCGATTAAAGGCCTTTGGCTGGTGCCTGCAGTAAAGTTAAAAAAGATAACTGCAGAAAAGGGAGTTAATATAGCAGAGAAACAGGGGGACTGGGATTTCCCTGTCCCTTAAACACAGCTGTATTGAGGTCAGAACACTTGGAACACCCAGGAAATCATTCTGCTGAGTGACAGAAAGATCTCCACAGGTGAAAGGCGACATCTTGGTGGGACAGAGGGTCTTTTGTCCTCGGGGATGCAACAAACTCTCTTCACACAGTATTCCAGGGCAAGGGCTCTTCTCTTCCAATGTGTCCCTGAGATCACTGCCTCAGTGGCCAGCTCCCCCAACCCACATGCATGGGAACATGCACGGTTCTGGCCTGGAGAAAGTCACAGGCTTTTGAAAACTCCAATCTTCAGCCCCTAAAGCTGTTTGCAAAGTAGAAACTGGCATTCTCCATATTTCTTATTCCCCAGTCTGTGGTCCAGAGAGACTTTTCTCTTGTACTAGCAATCCTGCAATCCACAGCTTCTCTGCCCTTCTCCCTCTCTTGTCTCTCCACTGAAGTGGTGCCCTCTCCTTCCGGCCTGTGCTGCTTTATCTCCCCCAGTTTGCAAACACACACCTCTCTCTTTCCAAGCTGTCTCCCTCCACCTGTGGAGATCTTTCTCTCACTCTGCAGATTGATTTCCCGAGTGTTCCAAGTGTTCGGACCTCAATACAGCTGTGTTTTAGGGACAAGGGAAATACCGGTCCCCCTATATCTTGACCATTTTAACTCCCTTCTCTGTATTATTTCTTTTTTTAAACTTTACTCTCTATCTGGGCTATCTCTATATTCCTAGATGACACATAATAACAGAAAAATATTTTGATTGATTAGTGTGCAAAATTTTCAAAAGGATAGAGAAAGAGTAGAAGAGGAAATAAAAATAAATAGATGAAGGAGAATTAAGAGGAGCCAGATTCAGACAAATAAAACATTTTCATTGCAAAAAGCTAATTTCCCTTTTCAATGAAGAAAAGGAAATTAGATGAAGAAAATCGGTTTTATACACATGTATGTGTGTGCATCCACATACACCCCCAACACACACATAGCAAAGATTTGTTACATTTGTCTTAAATAAAGTAGCCTCTTTTTTTTTTTTTTAACTTTTAATGTTTATTTTTGAGAGAGACAGAGACAGAAAGTGAACAGGGGAGGGGCAGAGAGAAAGGAAGACACACAAAATTCAAAGCAGGCTCCAGGCTCTGAGCTGTCAGCACAGAGCCTGATAAGGGGCCCGAAACCATGAACAGTGAGATCATGACCTGAGCCAAAGTCAGATATTCAACCACTGAACTGACTAAGCCACCAGGTGCCCCTAAAGTAGCCTCTTTCTTATGTGATCTCTTAAAGACAGAAAAGATCATCTCCTCGTGAAGATTTCTTTCCTTTAAGATGCCTCTCAAGTTAACAGATTTGCTCATAGCACAGTACTAAGTGATCCTTGTAATTCTAAATTTCCTTGATAATGTATAAAAACACACATCAAGAGAAAAGTAGAGTAAGGATATGAACAGTTTTTGTGTGTGCATATATGAATAGGTGCTAGTATAATAAATGCATATAAATTATTAACGGAATATTGACTACTTTTATAATAAATTTTATAAATTTTATTCTGAAGACATTTTATGGCTTTTAATTTTATTCATGATGACTTTTGTCGTATAGAATGTTAGAACATTTTGCTTATATGCAAAGTTCAACGTAAATACATTTGGACCAAATTAAAAAGAACTCCTTCGTAAAAGTTCTCCAAATATTCTCCAAGTACTCGCATATCTGTGGCATTAGCAGCATAGTATACATGTACATGTCTGAAAATGTTAACACCACTCTCTTACCTGTACATTCAAAATTGCCCTATAAAGTGAAGGCAAGAGAAAGTGGGAGTTCCTGACTGTGGACTGTTATTAATACTCAAGCAAGCTGTACTCTGACAAAACAAGGCAGAGTGCAATCCAGAAACAGAACTCCTATGGCAGGCTATGTTTGGGCCCTAACGGGAAATGACAATAGGTCTGATATATCCTTCCTCTTTAATGTTTCTTTTTCTTTTCCTTTTTTTTTTTTTTTTTTTAAGTTTCTGAGAGAGAGAGACACAGCGTGAGCAGGGTCAGAGAGAGAGAGACAGAATCTGAAGCAGGCTCCAGACTCTGAGCTAGCTGTCAGCACAGAGCCCGACATGGGACTCAAACCCACAAACCATGAGATGATGACTTGAGCTGAAGTCAGACGCTTAACCGACTCAGCCACCCAGGCGCCCCATCCTTCCTCTTTAAAGCAGAATTACACACCTAGTAATGATCGAAGCAGGGCGCCAAAAGTGAAGGAGACAAACAAGCACCCTTAAGTCTTTATTAGCTCAAATTTTTATTAAAACATAACAAATATAAGAACAGCATTAAAATGAATATTTCAGGAAGAAGAAGAAGCTTAAAGATGTAACAGGTTAGAGAAAAAATAATCAATGTTCAGTTTTGTTAGAAGAATTGTTCACTGTTCACATTTTTAGAAGATGAGAAACATAGGTTTTGCTAACTGAGGAATGAGGTATAGGGCAGCAAGACTGAGGCCATGGGTTAGAAGCGTTGGTTGGACAGTTTGGGTTGGCTAATGTAGATGCGAAGGAATATTTGGGGTCTAAGTGCTGGCAAAGATCAGACAGGAAATATTTTAATTTGTCATAGCATGTTACACATTCAATCTACAATTCTAAGCACATTTAAAAAGGAACATATTCCTTCTCTCTCCCTCTTTCTCTCTACACACACACACACACACACATTCTTTACCCTTAAAGTATATAACCTTGTATAGCCTTTCTCCTTTTTAAAACATACCCCACATTCTTTTTTTCCTGGAAAGAATTAGCAAACACAGGCTAGAATCCTGTCCATTGGCATATGATCTTGGACAAGTCTTGGCATATGATATTAGGGAAGTTACTTACCTTCTTAATTGATTTCTCCTTTTTCTTTTTAAATTGTGGAAGGAAAGAAAGGACTGGTCAAGAAAAGGTAAACAGAATAGAGTCAGAAGACAGTAGAAACTTGAAGAAATCAAAATTCAAATTCAGACTTCATTTATATACATTCATGGAGATTACATACATTCTTTTTTTATAGTGTTTTCTTAGATATATTAATACACCATTGATATTTTTTAAATATCTGGTCATACTTATTTTAGAAAATATTTTAATTTCCTTCATTATTTTTGGAAAGTCTCTGATTTATCTTCATTTACCTTGGAAGGTAGCCACCATTCGCAGATAGTTAATTTTAAGTATTTTGTGCAGTGACTTTTTAACTTTTTATCTATTATATTATTTTAGAAAGTAAGTTATTTTCCAATGGGGGGGAATTAAATATAGTTGAATAGCATCAGTGTGTGACTACTTCAAGTGAATAATTTTGGATATGAAAAATAAGAAAATATGTGTGTGTGTGCTTAAATGTGTGACGTTCCATTCAGTGTAGGGGTATTCTCATTTTGGAGGTAATAATGGAAGGAAACACACATCCTCATCTTGATTTATTTGTAATATATTAGATCTGAGCATGTAATGTCTTTTTTTCTGCATATGGGAAGATGAAATCAATCTTATGACTCTTTTTCAATGAGAAAAGTCTCTTCCAACACATAAATTAATTTCTTTTCAGTGTTTGTGTGATGTGACCACAAACTCTTAGCTAGAGAAGATTGCTACAAAGATATACATCTGCTCCTAAAGGGGCAACACAAAGGACTTTATGATTGGTGTTCAGATTTCACAATGCTATAAATGTAATCACAAAAATTTGCATGAAGACATAAAGAAATTTATCTGTAGAAGAAATAATGATTCAGAGATGAAAACAGAATGAAGTGAAATTAACAGAAAATACTCTCTGGTCCTTGTTAGCTTTCCAGCTCCTGCTTCCTATTCAACAAGAATACCCATTGCTATTGATCCTTCTATCAAATTCCTTTATTGTTTGAGCTATCCCAAGTAGGTATCAGTTGAAATCAATAGAACACTAACTAAATTATTCTGAACTAAAGCACTGAAATTTCATTATTGACCAAGTTTGCCAAAACTTTTCATTTCCGAGGTGGCCCCTTAAATAATAGAGCTATAAAGTTGTCCTTATGGTTCTTACTTTCACCTTGCTACATACAAAAAACATCAAACACCTACTTTAATGTCCCAAATGTGATATTTCTGTACTGGAATACGTTAACTTTGGATTTAGCCAGTGTGTTTTAGAAACTCCTTAAAATAATGCCTCAGTAGCATTTTCTCACTTCTGCCATAGGCAGACAGGTCAGGTTCAGTCCGTGCACAGAAAATTCATTATAATCACAGCATTTATTAAAGGAAAAAGTCAATGAAGAAATTTCAGTAGACATCATTGACTTTATCTACTGAGGGCTTTTCAGAGGATAACTCCCCTTCCCAACCATTAATATATTCTAACAATGCCAATATTCATCTAAGATACTAAGATATGACATGTATGTGTTACAAACAGTATTTTACTTAGTTAGATGAATAGGTTTTTTTCAGCATCTCCTGATGTTTTTCCAAGCTTGGAAAATATTCCAGATCAAAGAGAATGAGCTGTAGCTGCCTTTCTTAGGAGGGGGAAAAGCCCAGGCTATGTTTATTTCATCACTAAAAGGTACCTTGAATCACAGGAGAAAATTCTGTGACTTCCTTTGTGACTGAAAGCCTTCTTTATGATTTTCTTTTCTTTTTTTTTTCTTTTTAAAGTTTTATTTATTTTTGAGAGAGAAATAGAGACAGCATGAACAGGGGAGGGTCAGAGAGAGAGGGAGACACAGAAACCGAAAGAGGCTCCAGGCGCTGAGCTAGCTGCCAGCACAGAGCCTGATGCGGGGCTCGAACCCACGAGCTGTGAGATCATGACCTGAGCTGAAGTCGGACGCTTAACCGACTGAGCCACCCAGGTGCCCCTTTCTTTATGATTTTCAATAAAAGTTTTTAATACAGTGGCTATATTCCATAAGCACTATGTAACTAAGTATTAACTTTATAGTAGTTTTCTGCATATATGAAGTAATTCAGATTCCCTTAAGAGATTCCCATAAGTGTGAGCTACGGCATATTCATTCAGGTCATTCATCTTAATCTTCTACCAAAGAAAAATAATGTTTCACGTGAGAGTATTTTAAAGTGACTGATGAGGATATTGAAAGAACAATAAATTGCTAGTCATAATGAAAATATATTGATGTGCTAAGTGAAAATCCTTCTCTAGTAGCTCTACTTTATTTAGAAATGAAAGAAAGAGAGCATAAGAAACAATGACCCCAGGTCCCCCTTTCCTTGCTTTGACAAGCCCTGATAGCTAATGACTCCAATACACATGCCAGGAGCCAAGCAACACGGATCTGGCAAGCCTATTGCCATCTTGTTCATAGGGTGCGCCAGTAAATCAGAGTACTTCGTCAATGTAACTTACCTCACAAATAGAATAAGGTGTACATTTCCCCCTTGCTTTCCATACCATAATGATTTGCTTACTGCTTTGTTCCCTCTATCAGTCTCTTTTCACCAACAACATACCATCAGATCTGGCCACTTTTCCTTCCCTCAAATATACCCATTTTGTTTCCACCTAAACATCTTGGTACGAGCCATGCCTTCTGTGTAGACCATTATTCCCTGAAATGTTACAGGCTGACTCTTTTCATTTTTTTATTTTTAAATTTTTATTTATGTTAGAGAGAGAGAGCATGAGTGGAGTAGGGGAGAGAGAGAGGGAGGCACAGAATCTGAGGCAGGCTCAAGGCTCTGAGCTGTCTGCATAGAGCTCAATGTGGAGCTCGAACCCACAAACCATGGGATCATAACCTGAGCCAAAGTCGGACACTTAACTGACTGAGCCACCTAGCCACCTCTGACTCTTTTCATTTGCAAATCATTTCAACGTATATATTTTTCATAAAATTTGGATGAATAATTAATTTCATTATTGCCTCTGCCCCTTCATAATACAAGCTCCATGAGAGATAGGTTTCTGTTTTGTTTACTGCTGTATCCTTAGTACCTATAACAGGATAGATCATAAAGTGGAAGTCCATATAGATTTGTTGAATGAATACATCACAATATAAACACAAACAAACATTGAAAGCATGATATATGCAATAAGATGATTGTCATGAAATAGATATTCCATTCAAGATTATTTAAAGTAGCAAACCATAATCAGATAGTTTCAATGAGAGACAAAAAGAAAGAAGTGCCTGTTTCTTGAGAACATATAAAGACAAATATTCAAATCTTTAAGGAGACATGGCATTTTTGTGTGTTTTTGTTTGTTTGTTTATTTTCAAAATTAGTCACTGGTTTAAAATAGAGAACCCCTGCTTCAGTGACCAATATTCAAAATCTGGGCATTTCCCCATGTTTTTCATTTTGTATATATATATGATGTTATGAAAAAAACAAGTGTCAATTATATTATAAACATAACAGGAGTAATTTATTACCTTCCTTTCATATTCAAAGGCTCTCATTCTCTTCTTTGCCTGTTATAGAAAAACTTTTCAGTGGTAAAGATTACAGTCCTCAAATCAGAGAGCTAGAATTGACTTGTGGGCCTATCAGTATGTGACGTTTTTTAATATAAATTTACCCAGCTTTAAAATGGTAATAACTATAGTACTTAACTCATAGATTGTTGTGGGTACAAAATAAGATTAGTCTGGCATATGTAAGAGACCCTTCCACTTACTGAATATTTGTTGTGTTTTATCTGTTTTGAATACCTCATATTGCCTAATTTAGGCTAACAGCCTTTAAGTTAGGTATTATTATCACCACAATTAAGAGATAGGAAGATGAAGGCACATGGAAATTAAGTAACTTTCCAGAATCATTCAGTTAGTAATAATGCTTATATAAGATAAGGACTTCACATTTTACCCTTGTTGTTACTATTTCAGTGGTCTTCAGTGTGCTCTATCTTTTAAGTTGCATTGAGAACAAATAAAATTGCTTCAGCATCATCCCATTTATCTAGTTCCCCATGTGTTTTTACATTATGATTATGTCTCATTTATCTTCCATGACTCTTTGGTCATAGTTTCTCTCCATGTCTTTAATATCTGAATTCTCATTTGGAACACTAGCAGTATTATAAAATGGTAAAATTGCTTAGGTGTCTTGACTGTGAGCTCCAACAGTCCTGAGTTGGAAATCTGACTCTATAACTCAATAGAGGTATGATTTTGATCAACTGACTTTAATATTTAAGCTGCAACTTTTGTTACATAATATTGGAGAAATGATCATCCTTTATAGGGTGTTGTGAAAGTATGTGTAAGTGACTTACCATATTATTTGTTACCCACTAGATGCTTCATTAGTTTTAGCATATTAATGATCTGAGCTAGGACACGTGATAATTCTCCTCATAGTGACCTTCATATACTACATATCTGTAGGGCAAGTATGGTCATCTTTTAAGCTTTTTGTCAAATATTTCTGAGTATCCCATTGTCTGGCATGTGGTAAGATTGGACATCCCTGATTCTTTGAAGTTAGCTGTGGCTAATGATAGTAAAATGTATGTGGGGTTGTCTGTGTCTTTCTTAAGCAAATGTAGCTAAACTTAGTGACTGATTAACTATCTTCCCTTCTCTCTGATATATTGGCTGGAAATGTTCTATCTGATGCATGCTCTCTTAGCACAAGACCTGGAACCTGAGATGTGGGCAGAGTTTCCAGCAGACCCTGTGATGGGTACATAGCTAAGGAAAAAAAAACAAACAAACATTTGTTCTTGTTAAGATATTATTAGTATTTGGGGGGTTTCCATAATAACAACATAATCTAGACTACCTGGACTGATGCAGGGGACACAGATTTTTATTTTTTTTTATTATTTCTAGGAGAGAGAGAGAGAGAGACAGCGTGAGCAGGGGAGGGTCAGAGAGTGAGGGAGTCACAGACTCTGAAACAGGCTCCAGGCTCTGAGCTGGCAGTCAGCACAGAGCCCGACGCGGGGCTTGAACCCACGAACCGTGAGATCNTGAAACAGGCTCCAGGCTCTGAGCTGGCAGTCAGCACAGAGCCCGACGCGGGGCTTGAACCCACGAACCGTGAGATCATGACCTGAGCGAAAGTCGGACGCTTAACCGACTAAGCCACCCAGGCGCCCCAGGGGACACAGACTTTTTAAACATCCTCATCTAACATTTCACTAGGAGAAAAGCAATCTATTCATTCTAGCACAATGTTTTTTGGATCTTCTCTTTACTTATTTCTTGATGAAAAGAAAAAAATTCTCCGAAAGAGGTAAAATGGCTCTGTTGAAGATAGTTTGTGAGTTTCAGAATCGTGGGGACTAGAGAAATAAGTGGAATCTCTGTAACAGAGAAGATGTAATAACAAAAATGGAATAGAATAAAGATACTCCTCAGAACTTAGAAATTATGTTTCTCATTATTCCACATGACCATGATTACCAAATTGTGTAACAAGGGATAGATGAAGTCTGTGACAATGTCAGGTTTGGGTTTTGCTGTGTACTTTCCTGAAACTAAAAGTAAATGTAGGGGGAAAAAAGTAGAGGGGCCCCTGGGTGGTTTAGTCAGTTAAGCATTCAACCCTTGATTTCAGCTCAGGTCATAATCTCATGGTTCATGGGAGCAAGCCCTGTGCTGTCAGACCAGAGCCTGTTTTGGATTCTCTCTCCCTATCTCTGCGCCTCCTCTGCTCTGTATCTCTTGCACACCTGCACTCTCTTTCTCTCAAAATAAATAAGTAAACATTTTTTTAACAAAGGTAAATGTAAACACTGACACTTGTCATTGATTATATTGTGGTTGACAAATATTAATGTTCTATGCAGTTTTCCATACTGTGAAGAGTATTGGAAGTTCTTCTGATTATCTATGTGAAGGCAGCTTTACTATGTCCTTTATGGGAATACCTGCAGCCACCTAGAGACAGTGCTCCTTAATTAACTGTAGGGAGTTTTGAATCAAGAATAGCCATCCTAAACCTTGATATTCCCCAAACATGTTTAATATTTATGCCTCTTGGATGCTTAAATGCTAATGTAATAGTATCGATGAATAACAAAAAGTATGTGATATGAAGAAGATATATTGTATTATTAGGGTTCTTCCAGAGAAACAAACCAAAAACATAAACAGCTGACCTTTCAACTATATGGGTTGTTCAAGGGTCAACTCTAGGAACAGTTCCAGGTGTTTTTCTTTCTTTTTTATTTTTAAAAGTTAATTTACTTTTTGAGAGAGAGAAAGATTGAGTGCAAGTGGGGGAAGGGCAGAGAGAGAGGGATACAGAGGATCTAAAGCAGGCTCCACATGACAGCGTTACATGTGGCTCAAACTCACAAACTGTGAGATCATGACCTGAGCCAAAGTTGGATGATTAACCCACTGAACCACTCAGGTGCCTCTCCAGGTGTTTTTCTAATACTTTGTCCCTTCTACCTGAAATGGCATTCCTCTTAGTGGCTTCCTCTCCCCTCAGATACCTCTGCACATAGTTCTATCTTTATTATGGAAAACTAAAATGATGTAGTATAATTTCTTTTCTCTAGCTTACTTTATTGTAAGAATACAGTATATAATACATACAAAATACAAATATGTGTTAATCATCTGTGATTGATAAGGCTTCTAGTAAACAGTAGGCTATAGTAGTTAAGTTTTGGAGAAGTCAAAAGTTATATATGGATTTTTGACTGCATGGAGTGTTAGTGCTCTTAACCCCCATGTATGTTGTTCAAGGATCGTGTGTATGTGTGTATGTGTGCAAGTGTGTGTGTGTGTGTGTATTAGATTTTTTTCAAGTTTCTTTATTTATTTTGAGAAAGAGACAGCACAAGTGGGGGACTAGGAAAGAAAGGGAGACAGAAAATCTTAAGCAGGCTCTCCACTCTCAGTATGCAGGTCTCAAACTCATAAAGCCATGAGATCATGACCTAAACTAAAACCAAGAGTTGGACTCTTAACCGACTGAGCCATCCAGTTGTCCCTGTATATACGAAATTTTATTTATTTGATTATTTTTTTTAAATTTTTAAACACATTCATTTTTAGAGAGATAGACTGTGAGTAGGGGAGGAGCAGAGAGGGAGGGAGAAACAGAATCTGAAGCAGGTTTTGGGGCTCGAACCCAGAGCAGTGATATCATGACCTGAACTGAAGTAGGAAGCTTACCTGACTGAACCACCCAGCCGCCCCTATATATGAGATTTTAAAGAGTTGGCTCATGCATTTATGGAAGAAGTTGGCAAGTCTAAAATTTGCAGGGTAGGCCAGCAGGTTGCAGACCCATCAAGGAGGTGATGATGTTACAGCTAGAGTCTGAAGGTACTCTAAGAAAGAATTCCTCCGCATTGGAGGATTGGAGGATGTCAGTCTTTTTTTTTTTTTCCCCTTTCTGTAAGACCCTTAACTGATTGGATAAAGCCCACCACATCTGGGAGAGTAATCTATTTTAAAAACTACTGATTTAAATGTTAATATCATCGAAGAAAACACCTTCACAGAAATGTCTAGACTAATTTTTGACCAAATATTGGGTATTGTGACTTAGCTAAGGGGAATCCTAAAATTGAACTGTCAAATATATTAAACCTTTAAATGTTGAGTGACTTTGATATTTTTGTATATAATGCTTTTATTTTGTATTCTCCTATGAATAAGATTTACTTATATGAACTTAGAAAAAAATTCATTTCTAAAATTGAATGTTATAAATATGTTTGTCTTAACTTTTTGGCTTTTCACCTTTCCTATGCTTTTTTTTTTTAATCTTTTTTCAGATTGTAAAAAGTAAACCATGTTCAGACTAATTCTGTGGAAGAATCCCTGCTCTTTATTCTAGTCCTATTCATTACTTTTTCTTTCGTTTTGTTTTATGTGACTATTTTTCTTACTCTTACATATTTCCTTCGTTGTTTTTTTTTCACATTTTGGAGGTACCACCTCCTCAAAGAATACTGCACCCAAAATAAGATCTACTTGAGCCAATTATAGTTAATAATTAGTATGTTACAACTTTGCTATACTCTTCTCTCATATCTTGTACCTCATGAGCCACTGTCTAGCCTAATTTGAAGCATCAGTCTTTGGTTCCTGATCCAATAAATGGTGGCCTCTGTAGAAGTCATGTTGTACTAATTGTGGCCTCCTGTGTGATAAGTACTACTTTTCACTGCTCCTTTGGCAACAAGCTGTGCAATTGGCTATCACTTGCTGGCTTACATCCAGTACCACCAAGAACTGGATCATTACATTTTTATAATAATTTTCTTTTTTTTTAAATGTTTTATTTATTTCTAGGAGAGAGAGAGAGACAGCGTGAGCAGGGGAGGGTCAGAGAGAGAGGGAGTCACAGACTGAAACAGGCTCCAGGCTCTGAGCTGGCAGTCAGCACAGAGCCCGACGCGGGGCTCGAACCCACGAACCGCGAGATCATGACCTGAGCGAAAGTCGAATGCTTAACCGACTAAGTCACCCAGGCGCCCCTATAATAATTTTCAAAACAAGGGACTTGGGATAAAAATTACCTTCTAAGCCAAGTATTGAATATATAGATATAGATACTAAACTTATCTCCACTAAAACCATCACAAACCATAAGAGAGAAAAACAAAAGTAGTTTGGAAAATTTTGGAAATGGTATTATGTAAGAGACCAAACATAAGATTTCAGTTTTATAATATTCAGTTTTATAATATTTAGCATGAAACGTTAAAACAAATTATTTGAGCAATTGTGAAAAAATAAATGGTGAGCAAAGCTGGCATGCTTTTATCTTTTATAGCCATACTGGTGACAGTGTATCTGATGTTCAATTATTGAAAAGAAAATGGTATGAAGTTAAGGTAGGAGAAAAACATGAGAGGATACCAACTAGTTGATGAATAAATGAATTAAGTAATCAAGGATGGTGGAAGATCAAAAGTCATTGCTATTTCTCATAGTACTTTTGAATGAGTCTTAGTCTATGCAGCCTAGCTATCTGGTTGAATGGTGTTTTAATGAGATTTCTGCCTGTCTTTTCACTGATCTTCAGCTTGCCTTGTTTATCAGAGATAATAGGCCCATAAAATATTAAGTTTCCTAGAAATATTTAAATGCTTAGTGGAAAGGCATAAAGTGATATATACAGATATTTGTCAGTAAAAGCAAACACTCATAATAAAGGACTTTTAAAATTCCTTTTTCCTCCTGTTAGCTACCTCCACTAAACATTTCTCCAACAGACATATTTTATGGACATTCTTTTTCTATGACACTTGTTTCAAGTTTCTTATTTTCTTATGAGCAAAACAGTGCATAAATAAAATAAATCTGAATGAGAGCAGTGTACTAATGGAGGAATTTCTTTCCACATATCTAGTTTGTACTCCTTTTTTTTTTAAACCAATTTGGGACATAGCCCTTAGTTTTGAAATAAATAGTTGAGACAATCCCAAGCCTAGGTAGCTGAGCTCAATTAGATTTTACTTGCTATATTTCCAACATTTTTTTTTAACCATTTTTAGTTCTTTGTCATTGACATGATTTCTAAGCAGATATTCCCTGTGGCATTTACTTATCATCCTTTGCATTTTGAACATCAACTTAATAGTATTTCAGTAACATGTAAGTTGTATTTTTTTCAAGGTGTCAAAGCAGGGCAATATGAAACAAAGGAAAACATCTTAAAATAATTGAATGAAGGAAAGATTATTCAGTTCTAGTTAGCTGATCATTATTTAGCTGTGAGAAGAGGCAAGTGTGATACAAAGATACGGACACACACACACACACTCACACACACACACACACACACACACTGGCCCTTAAGAATTTACCACATAATATGTGAGACAGACACAAGTCATTTTCCTCTATTGTCTGTGACATAAAGAAAGCACTGGCTCTATCAATGTTCTCATCTTTTTATTTGTTACATTTAATTTATTTGTACCTCTTGACATTTGAGTAGGTGACAAACAGATTTTTCTAAACATTGGTTTAGAACAGATTTTTCTAAACTTTGGTGAACTGGTAGAGTCCAGTCAAATGTACGAAGGAGGGGCATCAAATTGGGGGGATATAGGGAAGAATTGTAGTTTACAGTATATATATGCGAATAAAATGCTGTTTGTGAGACATGTGTGATAGGGAATAATTACTGATAAATACCACTCTAGAGAACTGGTGAAAATAGGATAAAGATTTTTAATTTTCTGTATTTTTAAATTTACCAACAACTTTTTGCTTTTCTCTTCCTAGATGATGCCATTGCCATTATAGATGATTTTGATTTATCATTTTTACAAAATTCTTTTAAAATTTGTTCTCACAACATTCTCATTTTATTGGGAATTAAGCATGCAATCAACCCTTTAGTGACCACCTTAGCAAACAGACCTCCATCACTTCAGGCTGAGATGTAGCTCAGCAGTAGGCATAGATAATACTCTAGAAAGTTGTCTTCAAGCTCCTGTTCCACATAAAGGCCCTCAGAAAAATTCCCTTGATGATTTTGAGTGTGTTGACATTGTCAAGCTACTTTTGAAAAGATGAGACTTTAATAAACCAAGAACAATATTTGGAAAATGTGTTATGTTTTTTGAATTTACTTCATTGTTTTCATTTGGCAGAACATATTTTCCTATTATTAAAAACAAAATCAATGAGTAAGAAACCTGAACTCTTAAATCAAAAAATGAACCTACATTCATCTAGAGAAAATAAACCCAAGGAATATAAACCAGAAAAGTGCAAATCGGTTTTAAAAATACAGTTTTAAATAGCTATCAAATGCAGTGCACGCTCCATAAACTGCAGACGGCTTCCTGAATAAAATATGAGGACATGTAGCTCTGTGACTATCTATCTCCGTTAGTTAAAAAAAAAAATCTGAAGAAAATTTCTAAATAGGCCGTATACTATCTGAAAAGGAATAAACAAAGTATCCAGCAGTGACAGTGTTTGCTTTTCATGTGGTGGAACTGTGTGCAAATATAAGGCCTAACAAATGTCAGCTCCTCATTTGCAAATGAAGATGTAAAAGGAAATGTCGGTGGCAGTACATGCAACAGTTCATATTTGAAGTTTGGCACAGTGAACTGACAGCCACAGAGGAGCTGCAGTGGCCTAATCCTTTCTTTCTGCCTTCTAGCAATGATAGTTGGGAAGGGGGAGGTTAATAAATATGTGATGAGGAAAAGCTGTGGAAGAATAGCATATCTTCTCTGCAAGAACTCATCTTCAGAGATAATTAACCAGGTGACAACATACAATATGCCATTAACAACAGCATTCAAATCATTTCTGGACTTAAGTACAGTTTTAAGCCGCTTATCAGATTTTCATTTCTGAATCCATTCAGCTGTCAGGCTTACATCCTGGCTCTTTATTGAAGCTCACATGGGAATCCAAAACCTTCTAATTTTCTATACAGATTCATTTCAGAATCAATTAGAGTTGGTGGCAGCCTTGTCCCTGTGTGTAAAGGGGATTAGCTGGGCACTTGCTCAGCTGAATCTACCTCTGAATGTACATTCAACCTTCTATCGAGAATGAGCTCTTTCTCCCCCCCGTCTAGAGGACTCTTCAGCAATTGAACTCCTGTAGACAACAGATGGCAGATAATCACTCGAACAGCCTCCAATTTTGTCAGTAAAAGAAAAGTGATCATCCACCTCTCTCCTACAGAAAGTAGGTAAGAGACTTCTGGGCATTTGAAGCATGTTCTGCTTTTAAAATAAGGAAATCCACAATCATCCCCCCTTCTCTGGCAATCTCCTAACAATGTCATCCTTGAGTCCTTGTCCCTGACTTTCTCTCATCAACTATTGGCACATCTTCTCAACCCTTCTGCTTTTTCATCTCTCATCCTGCCTCACCCAATTTTGCTGAAACCTTTATTCTCTCTGTGTGCTATCCAGCCTTCAAAACCATTCTTAATGTTGGCAATAAAACATTTTAATACTAGTTTTTTTTTAAAAAAAAGAGTTATATATCATATCACAGGTATTTTTTTGCAGAGAAAGCATTTTATAAAGTCTAAAATGTGTCACTTAAGTTATCAAAAAATATGCAGAAAATGAATAAACCCCTGTGATCATGGCTATTCACTATTTATCTTTTCTAATACTCTGCTCAATTACAATTAACATTCAAATATCTTTTCCTGAAGGAAAATTATTTAATTATATTATTTCCTTATTTTAAAATTTTTGAAATTATGAAAGTAGTCAAGGTGCCTAGTTTAAAAACAAAGTTGCAGATATTATAATTATAAAAGATAAGTCCATGGCCTCTGCCCTTCAATGCTTGTGAATACAGCCTTTCAGTTATTTTAGAAGTTTCTTCTGGTATTTTCCTTCATATTTAAAATACTTCATTTGAAGGACCCTGGGTGGGTCATTTGGTTAGGCTCTGACTCTCGATAGCAGCCCAGGTCATGATCTTATGGTGAGTCATGAGATTGAGTCCTTCATCAGGCTCTATGCTGAGTGTGAAGCCTGCTTGGGATTCTCTCTCTCCTCTCTCCCTTTGCCTCTCTCCTGCTCATGCTCTATCTCTCTAAAAATAAATAAATAAGTACCAAAAAAAACACAAAAAACCAAAAAACAGGGGCGCCTGTGTGGCTCAGTCAGTTAAGCCTCTGACTCTTGATCTTGGCTCAGGTCATGATCTAATGGTTCGTGAGTTCTAGCCCCATGTTCAGTTTTGTGCTGATAGTATGGAGCCAGCTTGGGATTCTCTCACTGCCCACTTGCCTGCTCACTCTAACTCTCTGTCTCTCTCAAAATTTAATTTAAAAATAAAATATAAAAATATTTTACTTGAATTACTGTTTTTAACTATTTGGTTTTATAAAGCTTTTTATTTTTATTTATTTTATTTATATTTTTAATTTTTTAAAAAGTAGACTCCATGCCTTGTGGGGTTTCAACTTACCATTACCCTGAGATCAAAGTTGAATGCTTTACTGACTAAACCAGTCAAGAACTCCTCTGAGTTCCCATTCTTAAATGTCATATATTAATTTCTCTCTAAGAAATATAATGTTTGAACTAATTCACTTTAGGCTGCCACTTTGCAGATTTTCACATGTGTTCCAGGAGGCACCATAGGTATAGATAGGAATATGAATATTGTCCGTGGAATTGTACAAAGCAGTAGGGACCCTGTACCTTGTTACAGCATCACTAAGATCATCCTCTTTTATCTTTGTCTACTGCTTTACTGATTTAGCCAAGTTTTCACTGCCACTAGTAATAAGATGCACTTTTTTATGCTATTACTTAAAGTGTTTCTAATTAAACTATTTTTCATATTATAATATTTTTATATTATATATATTTAAAACACTTTAAAGACTTATTTAGAAATAAGTTTTTAGCATACATATATATATCATGTTTTGCCTACATAAAAAGAAATATATAATAGAAATAAATTGGTTAAGGCTTTTCTAAAAGTTCTTTAAATTGAGAATCTGACTTATCAATCACTTTCATCTCAGGATTTTATTTAATGTTTTTCAAAACAATACTTTTTTTCAAAACAGTATTATTATCCTCTGTACCATCACGAGTACTAGTAAAGCAGAAAAGATTGCTTCACTATTGTCTCTTAAATTTTCCCCATGCCTCTAACACTGCCATTTTCTTGATTTTAAGAGATGTCATTGGCAAGTTTTCAGACCACAACTGGTGCTCTGATTTCTTCCTTCAATGGTAAGTAAATAGTCTATTACTTGAAAAATATAGGTGTTATGGTTGTCCAGGCATTCCACCAGGATTAGTAACCATACTGCTTTATGTGCAGGCAAGGACAACTATGTCTCAAATGATTCCTAGTCAGCAGCTTTCGTAAGATGCTATTGATTTTTTTTCTAAGATAAATTTAATTTTTATTTTATTATTTTTTTTACAAATAGTTTATTGTCAAGTTGGTTTCCATATAACACCCAGTGCTCATCCCCACAAGTGCCCTTCTCCATGCCCATCTCCCCCCTCCCCCCCACACCCATCAGTCTTCAGTTTGTTGATCATGTGTTCTGATTTCTGTTAAAATAATGAAAAAGCCCCACAAATCTAATAATTTATGAAGTAATAATCAAGAATCAATTAAATAAGTATACATTTCTTACATTTTTGTGACTATCAAAGATATAAGGATATTAAAGATCTTTCTCTGTATCATTCAATAATTTGTTCCCCTACCTCACCAACAGAAGTTTTAAAATCCAACTCAGTTCAGTCAAGCATGTCATGATTTCACCCCCTGCCTTTGGAGACAACCCTTCTAAAGTCCTCTTTTCCTTGCTATGGGGTGGGATGTTTGTTTTCTATTTTTTAAATTAATTAATTAATTAATTAATTTAAATTTTATCCAAGTTAGTTAGCATATAGTGCAACACTGATTTCAGGAATAGATTTTGTAATGTTCCTGACCCATTTAGCCCATCCCCCCTCCACAACCCCTCCAGTAACTCTCTGCTTATTCTCTGTATTTAAGAGTCTCTTATGTTTCATCCCCCTCCATGCTTTTATATTATTTTTGCTTACCCTTCCCTTATGATTATCTGTTTTGTATCTTAAAGTCCTCATATGAGTGAAAACATATGATATTTGTCTTTCTCTGACTGACTAATTTCACTTAGCATAATACCCTCTAGTTCCATCCATGTAGTTGCAAATGGCAAAATTTCATTCTTTTTGGTTGCCAAGTAATATTCCATTGTGTGTGTGTGTGTGTGTGTGTGTATAAATATATCTTCTTTATCTTCTTTATCCAAATCTTCTTTATCCATTCATCCATTGATGGACATTTGGGCTCTGTCCATACCTTGGCTATTGTTGATAGTGCTGCTATAAACATGGGGTGCATGTGCCTCTTTGAAACAGCATACCTGCATCCCTTGTATAAATGCCTAGTAGTGCAATTAGTGGGTCGTAGGGTAGTTCTAGTTTTAATTTTTTGAGGAAACTCCACACTGTTTTCCAGAGTGGCTGTACCAATTTGCATTCCCATTAGCAGTGCAAACTAGATCCTCTTTCTCCGCATCCTCCCCCACATCTGTTGTTGCCTGAGCTTTGTCACTGTTAGCCATTCTGACAGGTGTGAGCCTGTATCCATTGTGGCTTTGATTTGTATTTCCCTGATGATGAGTGATGCTGAGCATTTTTTCATGTGTTGGTTGGCCATCTGGATGGCTTTTTTGGAGAAGTGTCTATACATGTCTTTTGCCCATTTCTTCAATGGATTATTTGTTTTTTGGATGTTGAGTTTGATAAATTCTTTATAGATTTTGGATACTAACCCTTTATCTGATATGTAGTTTGCAAATATCTTCTCCCATTCCATTGCCTTTTAGTTTTGCTGATTGTTTCCTTTAGTGTGCAGTTTTTATTTTGATAAGATCGCAATAGTTTATTTTTGCTTTGGGTTCCCTTGCCTCTGGAGATGTATTGAGTAAAAAGTTGGTGTGGCCGAGGTCAAAGAGGTTTTGCCTGCTTTCTCCTGTAGGATTTTATGGCTTCTTGTCTTATTTTTAGGTCTTTCATCCATTTTGAATTTATTTTTGGGTGTGGTGTAAGAAAGTGGTCCAGGTTCATTTTTCTGCATGTCGCTGTCCAGTTTTCCCAGCACCACTTGCTGACGAGACTGTCTTTTTTTTCCATTGGATATTCTTTCATACTTTGTCTAAGATTAATTAGTTGGCCAAACAATTGTGGGTCCATTTCTGAGTTCTCTATTCTGGTCCATTGATCTGAGTGCCTGTTTTTGTGCCAATAGTGATGTTTATTTTCATTTAATTATTTGAGACTTCCTTTACGAGTCTTACCATCCGTTTTTGTGGATCCCATGTTTCACGACTCATATCTTTCCCCTTTTTCATTACTCATAGAATATATCCTTGAGAAGATAACTGAAGACCTCACGGGAAGGACATTTTGAAAATCACTGTTTGATAATACTTTAATGTTAATCTCACATTTGATTAATTGTTCTGCTGGTATATAATATTTGGATGAACATCATGTTTCTTTAAAATTTAAATGACATTAAAAAGCTTTTTGAATTTCTTTTACTTATTTAATTTTAATATACTTTATTGTCAAACTGGCTAACATATAGTGTGTAAAGTGTGCTCTTGGTTTTTGAGGTAGATTCCCATGGCTCATCACTTACATACAACACCCAGAGGTCATCCTAACAAGTGCCCTCCTCAATACCCATCACCCATTTTTCCCTCCCCCCCTTCTCTTCCCCATCATCCCTCAGTTTGTTCTCTCTATTTAAGAGTCTCTTATGCATTGCCTCCCTCCCTCTCTATTTGTAACTGTTTTTCCCCTTCCCTTCCTTCATGGCCTTCTGTAAAGTTTCTCAGGATCCACAAATGAGGGAAAACATATGATATTTGTCTTTCTCTGACTGACTTATTTCACACAGCGTAATACCTTCCAGTGCCATCCATGTTGCTGCAAATGACCAGAATTCATTCTTTCTCATTGCCAAGTAGTATTCCATTGTATATATAAACCACATCTCCTTTATCCATTTGTCAGTTGATGGACATTTAGGCTCTTTCCATAATTTGGCTATTGTTGAAAGCACTGCTATAAACATTGGGATACATGTGCCCCTATGAATCAGCACTCCTGTATCCTTTGGATAAATTCCTAGGAACACTCCTCTGGGTTATAGAGTAGTTCTGTTTTTTAATTTTTTGAGCAACCTCCACACTGTTTTCCAGAGCGGCTGCACCAGTTTGCATTCCCACCAACAGTGCAAGAGAGTTCCCATTTTGACACATCCTTGCCAGCATCCATTATTTCCTGAGTTCTTCATTTTAGCCACCCTGACCTGTGTGAGGTAATATCTCAGTGTGATTTTGATTTGTATTTCTCTGATGATGAATGACATTGAGCATCTTTTCTTGTGTCTGTTGGCCATCTGAATGTCTTCAATAAATAAAAATAATAATAATAAAGGGGCATTTGGGTGGCTTAGTCAGTTAGGTGTCTTTTGCTCAAGTCACGATCTTATGATTCGTGAGTTTGAGCCCCTCATCAGGCTGTCTGCTGTCACCACAGAGCCCGCTTTGAATCTTCTGTCTCTTCTCTCTCTATCCCTCCCCCATGCTTGTTCTCATTCCTTCTCTTCCTTTCTTCGTCTCTTGCTCTCAAAAATAAACAATTTAAAAACTGACATTATCTCCATTGAATCATACTCTCAAATGTTATTCTTGACCCCTCTAATGACATTATTTTAATCTTATTTTTCTGCAGAAATAATGACAATGGTTTTTTAACCCTTGAAAAATTCACAGTATTATACTTGGAAGGGTACCTTGATTATGCTTCATTGACCACTTTAAAATATAGAACATGTATCCTCAGTTCCGATATTTGTTTTTCTGTTAATATATAATTTTTTTCTAACCTTTTACCTTGTCCTAAGTTTCTGGAGTTCCTAGTATATGAACATGATACCTCCTAAATTGAACTTCTATTATACTCATCGTTTTTTAAAAATATTTCCCATCTCTACCTTTATTTTAATCATTTACCAGAGTAATTTCCTCAGCTTAATCATTCATTTCTTCTGACATTTTATTCATTATTTATGAATCATTTATTTATTTATTTATTTATTTATTCATTCATTCATTCATTTAATTTATTTTAATGTTTATTTTTGAGAGAGAGAGACAGAGAACAAGCTGGGGAGGAGCAGAGAAAGAGGGACATGCAGAATTTGAAGTAGGATCCCGGCTCCAAGCTGTCAGCACAGAGCCCAATGTGGGGCTTGAACTCATGAATGGCGAGATCATGACCTGAGCAGAAGTCAGAGGCTCAATCAATGGAGACACCCAGATGCCCCTCTCCTGACATTTTTAATTTGGGTTATATTCATTAACTTCTGTCTTTCATAATTTTAATTCCCAAGAGTATATCCTTGTTCTTGAATCGATCCTTTACTAAATAGCATTCTGTTCTTGTTTCATAGTGAAATATACTTTTATTCACACACAGACACGATCTTCTTATTTTTATGGTTGTGTTGTCTTTATGTTTCCAGCAAAGTCTAGCTATCAGTTTATATTTCAGATTGAAACACTGAAATGATCATTAGAATTTCCATTTGATAAGAAAGGATTTTGATTAGTAGGCTTCACTGAAAGGGTATAAAAGAGAAGATTATTCAAATATTCTTCAAATATTCAAACATTGCAGACCCACTATCATATCCTAATTGTGAATATATGTTTATGTAGAAAGTTGAGAAAATGCGTATATTCAACCTAACCATACATAATTGAGAAACTCAAAATTTCATATTTTTCATGATATCAACTACATATGTTTAAATTATGCAATTTGCTAAGTTTTTACATATGTACACACCTATAAAATCATCACCAACATTAAGACACTGAACATATATATCACCCTAAAATCTCTTTATGTTTTTATAATCCCACCCTTTTGTTCATTCCTATATCCTCATCCCCCTTTTGTCCCCAGGCAGCCACTGATCAGTTTTGTGTCACTATGTGTTATATTGCACTTCTTAGAATTTTATTTAAATGAAGTCGTATATATTTATTTTTGACTGAATTATTTCACCCTGCTAAATAATTCTGGGAAAAATCCATGTTAAGCATTAATCAATATTTCATTCCTCTTTTTTTCCCACTGAATAGTATTTCACCATATGGATATACCATAATTGTTTATTTTTTTCACTTATTGATCATCATTGAGCATCATTGTGTTATTCCTGATTGTAGAGGAAAAACTTAAAAAGTTTCATGATGAAGCATGATATTAGCTGTGTACTTGTTATGTATTGCCTTTATTAATTTGAGGCACGTTCCCTGTATAGCCACTTAGTTGAGAGTTTTCATCATAAATGGATGTTAATTTTTTTCAAAAATATTTTTTGCACTTAAGACTATCATGATTTTTATCCATCATTTTGTTAATTTGGTATATTACACTGATTGAATTATGAATATTGAACCATCCTTTCATCTAGGAAATAAATGCTACTTGATTTTTGTCTATGTACCTTCAATTTACTGTTGAATTTAGTTTGCTAACAGTTTGTTGAGGGTTTTTACATCTATATTCATCAGAAATATTGATCTATAATCTTATCTTTTTGCAGTGCCTTTGAATGGTTAGGTATTAAGGTAATGCTGGCCTCATAGGATGAATTTGGAAGTGTGTGTTTTTCTTCAATTTTGTGAGTAGTTTAAGAAATAAATGTATTAACTATTCTTGTTATTGGTTTGTTTAGATTTTCTGTTTCTTCCTGTTAGTCTTGGAAGATTTTATGTTTCCATGAATTTATCCATTTCATCTAGATTGTCATTGTGTTGGTCAATCACAGTAGTATTCTCTTATAATCCTTTGTATTTTGTGATGTTGATTATAACTTTCCCTCTTTCCTTTTTTATTTTAATTTGTGAGACCTCTTTTTATCTTGATGAATCTGGTAAAGGTTTATCAGTTTGGCCTATTTTTTGAAAGAACTGGCTCTTAATTTCACTGATCTTTTCTGTTGCTGTTTTTTGTTTTCTTTTGTGTGTTTTTTTAGTTCTATTTCATTAACTACTTTATTGATCTTTAATTTTTTTTCTTCTACTACCATTGTGCTTTTGTGTTTTTTTTCTAGCTCCTTTAGATGTATGATTTGATTGTTTATTTGAGATTTATCTTGTTTCTTGAGATAGGTCTGTAGCACTATAAATTTCCTTCTTAGAATTGCTTTTGCTGGATCCCATTGATTTTGAAACATTGTGTTTCAACCATCATTTGTCTAAAGGTATTTTTTTTTTAATTTCCTCTTTGGTTTCTTCATTGACCAACAGGTTGCTTAGCAGCATATTGATTAACCTCTATGTGTTTTTATTTTTGTGTGTATATATATGTATACATATACATATGTGTGTATATATATATTTTTTTTCATCTGATATCTAGTTTCATACCATTGTGGTCAGAAAAGATGTTTGATATTATTTCAAACTTCTTAAATTTATAGTTTGTGGCCAAATGTGATCTATCCTAAAGACTGTTCCATAGGCACTTGCAAAGAATGTGTGATCTGTTGCATTGTGTGGAATGTTCTATATATATATGTATTAAGTCCATTCGGCCTTATATGTCATTTCAAGCCATTGTTTCCTTATTGGTGTTCTGTCTGGATGGCCTATCCATTTATGTAAGTGGGGTTTTAAAATCTTCTACTATTATTATATTGCTGTCAGTTTCTCCAAGTATTTCTGTTAATATTTGCATTATATATTTAGGTGGTCCCCTATTAGATATATAGATATTCATAATTATATTATCTTCTAGTTGGACTGAATATTTTATCAATATTTAATACTCTGTCTCTTGTTACAGATTTTGTTTTAAAGTCTATTTTGTTGGCTCTAAATATTGCTCTCACTGCTTTCTTTTTGTTTCCATTTGCACGAAATAATTTTATTCTAACCCTTTTCTTTTATTCTTTTATGTCTTTAAGCCAGAAGTAAATCTCTTTTAGGTAGCATATAAATGGATAATTTCCCCCCTTTTTTTTCCATTAAGTCTCTCTATGTCCTTTGAATGAAGCATTTTATTCATTTACATTTAAAGTAATTATTGCAACAAAAGGAAATCAAAGGCATCAGAATCCGCAAAGAGGAAGTCAAACTTTCACTCTTCGCAGATGACATGATACTCTACATCGAAAACCTGACAGACTCCACCAGAAGCCTACTAGAACTGATTCAAGAATTCAGCCAAGTTGCAGGGTACAAAATCAACGTACAAAAATCGGTTGCATTTTTATACACCAACAATGAAGCAACAGAAAGAGAAATCAAGAAACTGATCCCATTCACAATTGCACAAAAACCCATAAAATACCTCGGAATAAACCTAACCAAGGATACAGGAGATCTGTATGATGAAAACTATAGAAAACTTATGAAGGAAATTGAAGAAGACACAAAGAAATGGAAAAACATTCCATGCTCATGGATAGGAAGAATAAATATAGTTAAGATGTCATTACTACCCAAAGCACTCTACACATTCAATGCAATTCCCATCAAAATTGCACCAGCATACTTCTCAAAACTAGAACAAACTATCCTAA